>NC_137610.1:26119546-26172046 GCF_963280865.1 Gymnoscopelus braueri
AAACAAAAAATATGGGCATACTGTATAAGGGATACAGACAGATGGGTACAACGGGTGCTGCATAACCGGGTGGAGCATTCATTCCCTACTTGCATTGTTCCCAGGTGGTAAATAATAAATCCAATAATTATCAAGCACAGCACGTATTTGCATTATAGCCTGACCTTTACATTTTCTTCTCACGTCAGTGAGTATGTCACTGCCATTGTATTTTTTTTTTTCATATCTGGGCACTAACTCAGTGTCAAGAGAAAGAAAACAAATGACTATTTTGCGGTGAAAAACAACACAGCATCATTAGAGCGAAAGCCACAAAAGCAGCATCAAAGTGGCACTTGTAACAGCATGATGTGACAGCTGCAGCAGTGCTGCGGTACAACCACCAGAGCTATCATTTACCTGCTTAGTCACATAATGTTAGTGCTTTTTACAGGAACAAGACAAGGGAAAGGGATTTTGAGTTGGTGTGACATCACGTTGGAGGTCAAAAGTAGTAATTGCTTGTAATCGCTAAACAGTAAAATCCTCCGTGTCAATTTAAGTCTTAGAGATGTGCCAGGAACCCCCATAAGGGAAGATTTGTGTTAGTCAAAATTATTAGTCAAAATTATTCTAAATGTTTTTTTCAAAATTGGAAAGTATAGATAGAGTTAAAGTGGTTAAACTGATTTTGTTGCTCTGTTCACAAATGTTGCTGGGGACCCTCTGGAACCCCTTCAAGGACCCCTGGGGGTCCCCGGACCCCACTTTGAGAACCACTGTCTTAGAGTTTATAAATGTAACCAAGGGTCCATTTGGTTACATTTGCACACTCTCAAGTTACAAATGGATAAATGTACACAGTGGATTTTAATTATGCAGTAATAAATGTATTTCCTGTCATCCTCCACTGGGAATTTTCTCTGTCATCAGAAATTAAGTTTTACTGTAAAAAGGTCAAGTTGGCTGAAATTGCTTTTAAAAAGTGTTCCACCACAAGTGCAAAACTAAAGAATTTTAATCCAAGCCATTCATGACAAACCCACAAAAGGTCAACATGCAGCAACCTACACATGACGTAAGCAAGGCAGTAGTTACACAAACATGCATTATAGGAAATAGCCTATCAGGTTAACCCTTTAAGACCGGCGAACGCATCTGTGTGTCATTTTTTTTAAGATTCCGTTGGGCTATTCAAAAATAGCAGATATACAAGCTCATAGCGCGGCACCGAGTGCACAGACAGATGCGTTCCCGGTCTTAAAGGGTTAAGAGCGCAGAGGCAGAAAGTCACTAGTAGTGTGGCCTATCCCCTCTGCTTGCTATCAAAGACTGCATACCCCTCACACTCAACAGGAAGTGACAGTACCAGGGGCCCTCAGGGTATGATTGTGGTGACCAGGCTCGGTGCCTGTCACAGTGTGACATTTAACAGTGGGCCCTGTGCTCACAAGAAGAAATCAAATGTGATTGTATAACATTTGGGACGGGCCATGGGTTCATGAAAGCAAAGAGTACAGTCACGGCAATGCTGACTGGGGTAGGTTTGTGGAAGTCGAATTTGAAATGTTAAACAACAAAATGAAAGAAATAAAAGGAGAGGCTGGGAATTCATTTGTAGATTCATTCTATATCCATTAAATAATATAACTTTTTGTGTTTTTCGTGAATAAAATAAAAAAAAGCCCTACATCATGATCATACTAACAGCATCACACAAAAGTAGCAAAGGTAGCAGATCTGCAAGCTCGAAACGCGTTTTGAACTCTGCTACGTTTGCTATTTTTTTATTTGAATCCTGAAAAGTAATAGGTTTCCACCCGACAGAGATGATAATAGTACACAGATAATTTGATGAGCATCCCCCATATTGACCTCGCTTTCGTTATAGACCAGTGGTTCTCAAACCTTTAAGATTTCAAGGACCCCCACATAACCCTGAGAGTCTACAAATGGAACCAAATGGACCCATAGGGGTCCATTTGGTTCCATTTGTGTACCCTCAGAGTTACAGACCTGTAAGGGTCCATTTAGAAGCCCCTCAAGGAACCCTGAGGGTCCCCGGACCCAACTTTGAGAACCACTGTAAATAGCAGATAAGACAATAGCAACACCTGCCGCATATTCCAGCCTCCAAGCCATTCTCTCTACTCACAGACACCTGGCTTCTCAACTCTTATCTCAGTACTTTGCCACTTGTCTAATAGACTCTTTGTAAGTGTGTGTACTGTGTGTGTGTGTGTACTGTGTGTGTGTGTGTGTGTGTGTGTGTGTGTGTGTGTGTGTGTGTGTGTGTGTGTGTGTGTGTGTGTGTGTGTGTGTGTGTGTGTGTGTGTGTGTGTGTGTGTGTGTGTGTGTGTGTGTGTGTGTGTGCGAGTGAGTGAGTGAGTGTGTGTGTGTGTGAGTGAGTGAGTGAGTGTGTTTGTGTGTGTGTGTGCGTGGGGGGAAATTTTTCTTACGGAAGTGTGATGATTGAAGATAAAAACCCTCTCCATTATGCCAGATGAGGGGTTTAAACTGTATCTGTATTTTCTCACAATTTTACAAATATGGGTTGCATGAGAGTCTTTGCACAATGCATATTTATGCCTACGCACAGACTGTGTTTAAAATGTTTATAAAAGCACTTTTCGTAAGAAATTCACTGTCTTGGATGCTGGTGAAAGCATATATGCCATCATGACAGCGTTCACCCATACCTCACGACTTCTCTTCCTCAGTGATGTAATATTAAGTCTCCACTAGATCTACAGTAAACTTGCACTGGTCAAGGGTATGTTATCATTTTCTAAATATAAACTCTGTTTCTTCTTATTGCTGTTATTCTTTCATTCCAGTACTATAAATGTATTACAACATTTCTTTTTGTCATTTTTCTTTCTTTCTTTCTTTCTTTCTTTCTTTCTTTCTTTCTTTCTTTCTTTATTCTCTTATGTTTTCAATGAGAGAGAGTCGGTATTTACAAGGAAAATGTATGTTTAATCAAAAAAAGGAAAGGATAAATGTGAGAAGTAGATGTGTAATGATTAAGGGAGTTAAGTTGTGGAATAAATCTGTTAAAGAATTAAAAGAATGTAGTAATATGGGTAATATGGGTTTAAGTTTAAGAAGCTTTTTAAAAGCAAAGCAATAGATAGCTAAATAGTAATAGGACGATCAAGTCTTATTGGAACTATTGGTTAAAGTTTTTTTTTCCAGGAAAATGTTTTGATGATTTCAGTATGTTTTGTATGACAAAATGAATTGTGAACGTCTGGAAAAAAAATAAACTAATAAACCAAAAAACAAAACAAAACTATTGTTTCTTTATTTTCTCTCTCTCACTGTTTCTTCCTTTCTTTCTTTCCTTTTTATCTCTTTCTCTCTTTTCTTGATTTCTTTCTTTCTTGCAGGCTCACTTGCATGCGTGAACACATAATCCACAAAGACATCCTATCTTGAAGTGGTCACCACAACAACAGCAGCAGTGCTTTGATCGAACCTGTTGCAGCAGCAGCTCCCTGCGCCTCATCCCACTGGGGTATTGGTTTTGTGAATGAAGTGGCCTAGCCCCCAGATGTCTGTATTGATACGGCTGTGAAGACAGGGCTGACTGTTTACTGGACAACCTGCCCCTGCATCCCATGTCTTCCATTAGGCCCCTCTCCTCCTAACACACCCGTAATGGTCTATCAGTACATCAGAAACACACACACACACACACACACACACACACACACACACACACACACACACACACACACACACACACACACACACACACACACACACACACACACACACACAAAACTAACAAAACTAGCCTATCAACTATTGTCTTTGCACGACACAGAGGCGCAACAAAAGTATAAATCAAGCATAATTCCAACCCCAACCCCTAAATCTAACCTCTAGAGATCATGGGTCTTCAACAGGGGGTCCAGGATCCATGGGGTCCTCAAAATTACTTCAGAGGGGCCACCAAGGCTGTCGCCTCACAGCTAGAAAGTCCTGGGTTCGAGGACACTGTGGGCGCTAGGGGCGTGTCCTCTCCTCCGCATCATCAGTGCCCATACCCTAGGTGGGGTTGGCGAAAGGGCCTTTCTGTGTGGAGTTTGCATGTTGTCCCCTAGGGAAGGTACCCTCCCAAAAAACATGCAGTAATCCTATACTCCCTCCCCCTGGTCAGCCGGTGCGCCTGATGGAGGGGAAAGGAACTGGTTGGAATAACGTGTTCCTTCCACACGCTACGTCCTACCGGGGAAACTCCCCCCTGTCAGGTGATAAGAAGTGGCTTGCTAGCTCCTCATGCATTGAAGGAGGCATGAGCTCAGTTCTTGGCTCTCCCTAGGCTGGCAGAGGGAGAGTAGCGCCCAGGATTACATAGGCAATTGGCACTGGGTGAAGAAATGGGGTTACAAAATCGTGGGATAAAAATGTATTAAAAAAGAAACATGTGGAACACTTCCAAGCTAGTCTCAAATCTCTCAGACATTAATGAGACATTCAACTAGCTTTGAAAACCATCAAGTTGTATGGAAGGCTTTCAAAAAATGTTCGAAGAGTTGAAAACATTGTAGGGGTCCCTGCCTCCCCTGTGTCGCATGCAGCTAAGAGGTCCTTGGCTTGAAAAACGTTGAAGACCCACTGCTCTGTTTGTCAAAACCTAATCCAAACCCCAACCTGAATCTTTTCCTAACTGTAAGCGTTACTCCCCAAATCTTTTTTCACCTAACCATAAAACAACCAGGACAAGGTCTATTTCTCAAATTCTTCTATACTTGTGGGGACATTTGGCCCTCACAAGTATAGTAATACACCCCCCTCCCACACACACACACACACACACACACACACATACACGCACCCACACGCACACTGACAGACTAAAACCCACAGCGCACACACACACACAAGTGGCCAGCTGCAGTCATTATTCACAGGGGAGTGGGGGGGAGTCGATGGTGAGAGGATGGCAAAATGGCAAACGGAACTCCCATATCTCCTGTGAGGTGGCTGCGTCACAGGGCCACGTACGCGCCTGACACACTCAGTTGTGGCATCGATCCAACTCATGGCAGCCACAGTTCTCTGGTCACGATTTATGTCATTTAAGAGCAATGCAATTTATTTCATGTGTGCCGATAAGCAATTTCAGTCACAACGTCTTGTTTGTTTATTTATTTTGTGTGTGTGTGTGTGTGTGTGTGTGTGTGTGTGTGTGTGTGTGTGTGTGTGTGTGTGTGTGTGTGTGTGTGTGTGTGTGTGTGTGTGTGTGTGTGTGTGTGTGTGTGTGTTTGTGTGTGTGTGTTCTTTACGCACCATCATCCTGCCCGTCCTGCGACAGCCAAACTTTTCAACCACCAACAAAAACAACCCTGTATCAGATGTCTAGACACACCTGAAACGCACGCACGCACGCACGCACACGCACACACACACACACACACACACACACACGTTAATCACTTGTCCCGTTGTTTAATTTAGATAATTATGTCTTTACAGCCAAATACATCAGCATGGATGAAAATAAGAATGAGATAAGAATAGAAGGCAAACTATATTTAATGCTACTGCACTTTTGTGTGATCACTAATGGAATATGTCTCTGCATTACAGTAATAGAATTTTCTTTAGTATGGAGATTGTTATTATTTACTGTAACGTCTAACTGAGAGATACGGAAATGAATGTCAGAAACAGTCCATGATATTCAAACTTAATCCAATATTCATTCTGTATTGGTAAGCCATTCCATCAAGAACACTGCTGTTATTGCTACAGAAAAAAGGAAAAGATTACATTTCAATATTAATTTTTTTTTTTTTTTTACTTTAAATGAGTCAGAGTTAGTAAAGAGCTAATTTTTATCTGTAGTCCCTCCCTGATAAGGTTGTTCAAATTGATGATCTATAACTATACATATGACACATAGAGCTATCAATACAATACAATACAAGTAAACACATTTTGATAATTACGCATGATTTCAAGTTTGGTTTGCTCTAAGCCATCTCTTAATGCTGAAATAATTGGTGCTCTCTCTTACAGTAATTCGGTAGGAAGACTATTCCAGTGATGGGGGGGCTCTTATAGAGAAGACTGTTTCACCAAACGTACTACGTCTATAATGGTACAATACAGTCCCCTAGTTGCCCTTGATGCTCTGCCACACTCTCCCCTCGCCCTATACTGGCTCAGTGGAGGAGGTGCAAGCCTATTTAAAACCTGGCACTGATGATAACTATTGGGCTATTGTTTTTGATGTCTGAACAAGGAAGGCACTGGAGCAAACTCGGACAATTAAAGCCTTTTTAATAACAGGGTGCAGATTTCATATCTTCATCAGGTCATGACCTGCTGAAGATGTATTGACATCATACTTACCAGTCCTGCTCCTGAGATGCACCGGACCAGCCAGAATTTGGCTTGAGGCGCGGTGGAACCCCTTTGTTCCTGTTTTTAGTGTCTGTTTGTAAAGTCATTCTATAGGTTTCAAAGATGTCTGTGACCAGGTTGTGAAACCTAGTTGACCGGCGTCTCTCAGGCCAAGGCTCTATTCTTGGTCCGCTCCTTTTCCCCTCTACACCAAATCACTTTGCCAAAGAGAGACGAGCTCAAAACGTGGCGTAGAGCTATAGTACCCGAAAAGGGAAGCTTCAATGCTAGATGGGTACATGAGTGACACAGTGAACACGTGGGCTTCAGCAGGGTGGACATTGTTACGTGTGGGTGTAGAATTGTCCCCCCCAGGCAGGTGGCTGACAGTGGCCCATTAAGGAAAAGGTAAATCTAATCAGGAATCTATCCATTCACAGTGCAGCGTGTCACCGCTGGAGGTGGGGGTGGGGGGCAATGTCATTAAGCTGCTCCCCTGACCCAAGCAACAGGACAAATGGTTGGATATGACTCTAATGTGGTACTTACTTAACCATAAACAGCTTGATATTCCTGGACACCGGACACAGCGGGGTGCTGAGTTGTCGTGAGTGCTGCTGATGCCTGTCATGTTTCAGTCGGTGCCGGCGGTGAAAAAGTATTTTTTACATGATAAATGTCATTGTGAATATTCTTTTGTTTAATAGTGTGAACCATTAGGGCAGGACACATATCTCCTGTTTGTGTAGTGTGAGGCAGCTTGACAATACAGCGGGGAGAAGGGGTGAAAAAAACGAAAAACATCTCGTATTGTGCGTCATCCCATTTGCAAGATTAGCTCTGGACTGGACACATACACGTGCACAGACACACACAAACACACAGACCGACCCTCTTACAGACGGCCAGCCTCCTGCAGACACATGCCATAAGAACGTTTCAATCTCATTTGAAATGACCAACGATGATGGCATGGATAGGAACATTATCGAACCATTCACTGTCCACCTCTGAGACTCAGAGAGAAATGACAGCCTCCCATTGAGCGTTACATTAGTGAGGACCCATATGCTGTTGCTGTCGGACAGAAACCTCTTATCTCCATACTCTAACCTTTTGTGTTTTGTCTTGATCATACTACAGCTGCACACCTCAAGCAGCAAAAGTAGAGCTTGTAGATCTGCTACTTTTGCTACTTTTGAATTTGAATCCTGAGAAGTTTTGGGCATGCATATGAGGTTTCCACCTGACAGAGACGATATGAGAGGGTGCTTTTTGTTGACCTTTGTTTTCCCCTGTTTCCTGCTAAGGAGATAGGTACATTTTGTCTGTATTTTCCAAGTTGTTTTGTTTATTGTTTTGGCTGCTGTCACCCTGATGCATTCCGTATGATACCTGATGTATTGAATAGAATCAATGTGTTTGGACTGGATCTGTTGAGTCACTGGTTATACTTGGGAGTGGGGAAAAAGTGGGAAACTTTTTATGATTATGTTTCCTTTAGGCCAAGTGTAACATAAATACTATGTGCAATTTCAAAATGGATGATATCTGATTCCCACCCTATCTGTATTCAACATCAGAATCAAAACGCTATCAGAAACAATTTTTGTGGTACCATGAGATAGAGAACTGACCGTCCTTGCTCATCATCTTAAGGTTTTGACTTTGACTTAGCTCTGCCCCTTATTTCGGTTTGGGTCATCACAACATTGAGATCAGCCAATGAAACCCCCCCCCCCCCCCCCTACATGGGGCAGTCCTGGTTTAGAGGCATGGTTATTGCAGAAATTGGTTAAGAAAAAGAAGACAATCAAATCATGTGGATCACGGGACCCACATGGGAACGGCATGGCTCCAATGTGGATCTCAGACTACATGTGGCCAGCCTGTGACGTCAGTCGTTTATGACATATCTATGACAAATGACTCCAAATTTGACACCGTCTTAACGGAAATCATTAACTTAAAATTCCTACCCAGTCTTCAAGTGCGTATCATCTGCTCAAGCACCGACATTTCAACTTTTATAGCTATATACTGTAAGGGATAGCTCATCTGAGCAGAGGATAAATTGTGATTTGACCTTCATGCAATACCTCTTGTCAACCAGTAGTAGTCCTACCCGGCCACAGTTCTATTGTGTTAACATACTTTATCATACAGATTGGTCAGAATCATGTTTTGTTCAAACACACATTAAAAAAAAAACGTATTATGAATTGCAGTTTTAAATATCAAGACATTTGAAAATGACAATTAAACATAATGACATGCCCAAAATAGGAATGCCAGGTTGAAAGTGGTTAAAGTGTCAGTTGCCCACCAGCTGTGTTCCTATTATGATAGTTGCTGTTCCCTTTAAATATGTACTCTGAGTGTGTTACCAAGAATAGAAACGGTGCAAATTATACCAATCATTTTAGTGATTCAAGACTCCGTTTAGCCATACTAGGATCCCATTAAAACATACGCTGTGTGTGTGTGTGTGTGTGTGTGTGTGTGTGTGTGTGTGTGTGTGTGTGTGTGTGTGTGTGTGTGTGTGTGTGTGTGTGTGTGTGTGTGTGTGTGTGTGTGTGTGTGTGTGTGTGTGTGTGTGTGTGTGTGTGTGTGTGTGTGTGTTAGCTTGGAAACCAGAAGAATCTGCTAGTGCAAAAAAAAGAAGCCCTCTGCCGATTAGTCTGGCCCCGCTCGGTTGTGATTGGATTGGCACCAATCAGGGCCCAGTATGCAAATATGGGGCGGGTTTACCACCAGAGGCTTTTTTTAAATCCGCCCCTTGGAAATGCAGGTTCCACACAGAGATTCCAGACTAATATCTACACAGTGATATTAGTCTGGCCATGCCAGGCTATGTGTGTGTGTGTGTGCACGTGTGTGCGTGCGTGCGTGTGTGCGTGTGTGCGTGCATCAGTCACAGTCAGTCTACGAAAGTAATACAAACTAGAACATTTTGAGAAATGTTTGCCCCACCACAAATTGTGGGTTGCAGCCGTCGAGACCCGAGGATTCTGCAGGGGGAAATCGTGCTACTACGATATCTGGTTCAACGTGTCACATTTGATGCCCGTTTAGAAGGTGAAAGCGATTCAGGTTTGGGGTTAAATGGACGTTGTGTTCATGACATATATGAAATTTGATGCTGGTCGTGTAATAATTTGCAAAATTTGCCATGGACAGACAGACAGACAGACAGACAGATGGACAGACGGACAGACAGACAGACAGACAGACAGACAGAGAGACCGGCCCCTGCCTTCGGCACAGAATAAGTGTGGATTTTCCAACAGGGTGACATTGGTGATAGTCCAAAGTGTGAAGGTGTCAGGGTGGTCTGCTGAAGTTGTGCTCAGTCGTGACACAGACACAGCTGTACTTAAGGGCCGTGATAGCACTGACGCCTTGACGGCTGTTGACATGGACCATTGAGCACCACTCGCCCACCCCACGAACACTCTGACACATGTAGGCAGAGGGGATGGATGAGCACTCTGTGTGATTAACCATTCCACTTGGCAGCTGTATTTTGACACTATGCAAACGCTGCTCACGACCATCACCAGCCACACCCCCCGGGGGGAATAAACGTGGACATACTACAGTATACCACATCCATTCTTTTCCTGTCCTGTATCATTTTATTATGAGACCACAAGAGTGACAGTGTAGGCTATTACCTATTTCTATAATTATTACTACCACTACAGAGTTTGAGGACTTTGTGGCTCATTGAATCTGTAATAAATAAATGTGGTGTTTTGCTACCACTGAGAATTTTCTTGATCCTTAGGGGCTATAGCTGTGTCTATCGTGACACCTTCCAACAGAAGACAGGCAGACAGGCAGACAGACAGACCTTTATTGATCTAGCGGGAGCTAGTGTGAAAATTTGCATATGGAATCTGCTGATTGCTGATTTCAAATTTAGCTGGATCCAAGCACTTTCCCCATGGGATCTGGTCATTAAATGAGAATTACAGATGGCCGTTTTTGGTTCAATTAGGTTTTATATTCCAATCTTTGACACCTCATCACTTTTGAATGTGAAACAAGTTTGTTTTGATGAAATCCAAATTGTAATGCAGCAATACTTTAACATTTTTAGTTTCTGTAGATTAATTTGGCAGATTACGGTCTGTTTTTATGATAATTACTGTTACTCCAAAGTGCTTCATCTGAGCCTCATGATGTTGGTGTCTCTACCTATGTTTTCAGGGGTATTCTTTCACATGAGATCATATTACTATGGGTTCACACTTATTTAATATTGTTTGCAGCAACAGTGAAAACTCATTCTTCAAAAACAGTATATTACAGGTCAACTTATTTTAAATTCCACCGACCAAACATTGTTTTGAAGTATATAATTTGCCAAAAGTACTCTTATTTTGAAGCCCATTGACCGGGAGTAAAAGGTTTACGTTCATCTGACTTGGCGGTAGCCTACATGCTAAGCTTTGCTGACCACTGATCATTCAATAAACTATTGTCGGTAGCGTATTGGCGCTGCCATTTTTAATCTGACACAAGAAACCAACGTAAACAGTAAAGCTTTTCACACGGAAGGCTTTATGAGCTGTTTGCAGCATTCTTGTTTTCACATTCTTGTTTATGTTTAGTAATCCATCTATTTTACCCTATGTGCTCTTTGTCAGGAACATAAAAAAAAGAATCCATAAGAGATAAATGAAAGGCCAAGAATCAGACATGTCAAGAAGCGTACAAGACTCTTGCTCAGAACCTCAAGGCATTGAGTGATTTAAGTGCCTTACCTTTCAGGATGAACCTTTCCCGACTAGATGATGGTTGTGGTATAGCAGAAACCCTTGTTACGCATTATGCCAAATGGCACAAAATGGCAGCAACAAAAAAATCAGATTCCAATGTTCGATACATGGCAAAGGAGTTGAGGGATACAAACCTCCTTGCACGAAAGTTGAACGAGGTGACTGTGATGCGTGTTGATGTGGTGTGGGACACGTACAGAACGGACAGTCTCAAGGAAGGAACCAGGCTTGGTTGTGGCACCGGCGCGAAACTGGATCAGCTTCGTGTAGATTCCACCAAAAATCCATTATTTGGCTTCTTCGCAGCTGCTCTGGAAACAATGGTCGTTCCAGATGGGAAAGCACTTCTCACAACCAATGAAGAAGAGGTTAGATCAAACCCCCCTTCTGATGTTTCTCAACTTCAACCATGTACACATGAAGAGGCTGATTCACGAATGTTGCTAAATGCCTGGCACGCCTACCAGCGGGGGTACAGAATGCCAAACGTCTTCTATCATCTCTCATACGCACCGCAGAAGGAGCAAATGATGATATGGATGAAATAGAGAGGTTCTTTGTTGTCCTGTACAGAAGAAGTACGAGGCACGCAAGCAGGGACGGTTTGAATAATGTACCTGTATGAGCTACTAGTAGATAGAAATAGAGGCATACCTGGCATAGGTATCGTGTGCATTTCTATCAGCAGTAAAAAGGGCATATGAAGTGACTTGAAGAAAGGCAATGCGCGGCATAAAAAACATGGGCCTCTGTCCCACCAGCAAACCTTGACATCGATACACAAACAGCTCATGACCCGCACCATATCTCCGATAACAGGGTAGGCGGGCACTGTTTGCTTACTGTACAAACTGATACACTTATTATTACGCTGTTTACCCACCATGATAGGGATTAATAGAACATTTATTTGTATGTCCTCTCTTCACTGAACGAGGCTAATGACCCCCACAAAGATAACCGGCAACATTCAATAGAGGAAGAAAAGAAGTGCGGAGGATGGGGAATAATCGCCCAGCTGGGTGCATTTAGCTGCAATTAGCCCGTCCAAAGTCCCTCAATTATGCAGGAAAAAGCTGACGCTCACAATGCCACACCGCCGCTGCTGAATCAATACATAATTGTCATAATTATCGTCCTTGTGTCATTTGTGGATCCCTCCGAGACTTTCTAGAAAAGGAGGGGGAATTGAATAAACACGGAGGGGGGAATGGCTGTGCGCCTCTTCAGGCGCGACATTTCAAACAAAAGGTGAGCTCGATACTCGAGCGAAAGCAAAGTTGGCTGTTGTTGAAGACGGCTCACTGGTGTGGCTATGAGTCACTTGAACCGCAGGGGGCCTTGTGTCATCCACACACCCCATGTCACAGTGATTGAGTGATACCATCGTAAACTTCTGAAAGGCTGTGAAGACTAATGTCTACATTTTGATCTACAAGCAAATAAGCAGCTTGTAGATCTGTTCTTTTTGGCAAGTGACACCCTTGCACGATGGATCATAAATTTGCTTACATTAAGGCTTAAACATCAAAACACGTTACCAAATAATCCTGGATTCACTTCTCTGTAACCGCCTTTCAAGTCATGCACACATGATAAGAGATTAAAAACGTAAAGAGCTCTGTCCCTTTAACCTTTTATTAAGGACTGTCATTTATGTGTTGGAGCCAACCGCAGGGGATAGAGACTGGAAGAGAATTGTGTTTGTACCGTCAGTGATGGTTTTTAAAAATAGCCAATCTACAAGCTCACAACACATCGCCATGCAGCACGTTGTGATCTTGTAGATTGGCTATTTTGACCACATGACCTCCATCGTACAACAAAGGGTTAGGGCTTATAAGTGGTTAAATTGGGAATGACAAAGGGGAGCAGACATGCAGGAGAGGGAGGATATATCAGTTTATCTGGATCCTATTCAGCCTATAGCTGCACACTGGCCCTACTTAAGAAAGAGAAAAAGTGGTTCGTCACTCGGATAAACCCCAGACGACTATATTTCCATTTAGTCTCTCAGGGCCTTGGAACACAATTATAGCTTGTTTTTCCCAGGGACTCACTTAAAAAGATTACATTTAAACAAGAAATGGATGTTGTACATTTGTCTTGTTTTCTCTGTCTCTGTGCCATAGGAGTATTGTTGATTCTCAGGAGCTCAGGGTTGGAGACATTTTAAGGCCCCCCCACACCGGCCACTGAATCTTGTCTTTCTTTAGTCATTATTAGAAAATGGTAAACTCTACTTGAAACACAACATCAACCACAGTGTTTTGGTTTTTATAAGGCATTACCATGAGAAATCGGAGTCAATTTACACAGTCAGAGCAAACAGGTCACGCCTTCGTGTAGACTATCTTTGAACAAAATGTCAGATTGTGTTTAACCTTTTATTTTGAAATAGGCTATACCGCTTCCAAGACAGTTCAAGACACAACACTGGTTGATCTGTAGAGATATACCAATTGAAGTCGTTTCCATGCGTAAAATAGGCTTAAATGGGGTGGAAAATCTCTATGATTTATGTTTTAATGTCAGTTTGCTTTATCATCCGTGCTTCTTACTCCATCTGTCCTCTTCAATAAAGGAAAGACTTGCCACGGTCAGCGCCCAGGGCTACACCGCACAGCTCTTTGGCATTTTCACTCAGTGTGTTCAGATCGGAGGAGAGAGTCAAGCCTTTATACCTCGTATGCAGTCGTTCGACATGGTACAAAAGAGACTTCAAACTGAGGCTACATCATGCCACACGTAACTTGACTTTATTCTCTACTGCATGGCATGCCATTGCTTACATATGTCTCTGTAATGGACAGACGGTAGCCTATTAATATGGGAGCATTTTTGTCTGTTATTGTGTTTATTAAAACAAGTTTACCTCTTAGGAGCATATGTGACGTATGTGTGTGATTTGTCTGCATGTATCAGAGAGTTGCACGGCATCAGAGAGAGAGAGAGATTACATTGATTTGGTGTGGGCTAGGGCTGTAGTTTTGGGCCCACTCAGGGCTATAACCTAAACCTGGTGTTGGGTAGGAGACCTATCCGTTGACAAGTAGTAGGCTATATACTACCTGAAGCTCATACTGTATAAGTGCAATATCTCCTCTGACCAAATACTGTAGGACTGCCTTGTTCGCAGAATGGTACAAATTTGTGCCTTTAAGACCCGGGTTCAAATTCTGAGTAGGACATGAAATGTTATAGATTGCAGCTTTCATTTATATCTAATAGTATAAAAAAAAATATTTGTATACACTCTCACACAGAGTTAACTACTATAAGCTATTTTATACTTCATTGTACAACAAAAATAGTCGATACACAAACTCATTTCCTGAATATTTTTGCAAATGATTTGAAAATTTTTGGCCCTTATAATGACATGCCCAAAATAGGGACGCCATGTTGAATGTTAACACTCAGGATTTTATAGCAGGGCTCTCGGCTGTGGTAGCATGTGGTCGCAGCTGCATGGATAATCCCTTTACGTCCCCTCTCCTCGCCTGCGGGCGCCGTACATCACTCCACAATCATGTTAGCCATCAGACCCCCGTAGACACAGAGGGGCACAAATCCACTTGACGCTGTTGTTGCTGAGCTTGGAAACAGACAGACTGACAAAGGCAGGAAAACAACCTGTAGCTCTCTTTCTCTCTCTATTTTTTTCCCCTTTGAGTCAGAATCTAATTTGCCCGCAGCTTTGGAGATTGGATTGAGCTGATAAAGGGACTTAATTTTCCACAGTTGACTTTTCCCTGGTCTAACCTTTATGTGAAGCCCTCAGGTAGAGGCTCTCAATGTACTACTGTACTACTGCTGTGTAGCTACTGCTGTTTGCTCTGTACATGTAGGCTTCCATGGCACTCGGCTGTAATCCCAAGTCATAGAACATTTCATGTGATAGAATTTGATCAAGCGAAGATACAAAAATATTAATGTAACTTGTATTAAAGACAAAAAAAAACTACTTTCCTATTTTTCTTTAGAGAATATACTCACCATGACAATGAATTAATACAATTCGTTATAATAAAAATGGATACTGTTTTACAGCAAAAAGTGAACATTCATATAATAGCCTAGGTTAGACATTCAAAGAAAAAGATAGGCCGTTTTCTCATAGGCTTAGCCTACATGATAGAATTATGTATTGATAATAAAATGGTTAATAACAATAATAATATCAAATACAGGGATTCATTAAGTTGCTAACTTAAACAAAATCTTAATTAAATTGCAAATTAAGCCATGCCCAGTGATTAATGAATGTATGTGGTTGCAGAAAGAATGAAATTAATCTGCAAAAAATAAAAGACCTGCATTTTTAGGTTAAATGTATATGTTTTTATGTCTGTCTGCTCTGTTTTTGTTTGATTGTTTATAGGCATCTTATTAACACAAGAGATACACTGTTGTGTTATGTTTTATATAATTGAAATGCCAATAAATATATTGTTAGGAAAAAGAAAAGTGAAAGCTAGCGGGTGCATGCCATGCATGGTAATTGCCAAATGACGCCCCTGGGTTTTGACGTCAGGGAGAACAAATAATTGACCCCCCATAAATAGCCCATGGGACAGGGCGTCTGCACAGCACGGCACAGCACAGTGAGAGGTCCAGCCAGCAGACACATCCAACTCTACTGACACACACATACAACACAACACAACATCACTTCCACACAAACACCTGAAACATGCCCATTTCGAGCAGCTCCACGTCCTCCATGAAGAGCATCCGCCGGGCAGCGTCCGAACTGGAGAGGTCTGATTCTGTGACGGTAAGATCATTATATTGCAACGTTTTGCGCACCGGGCTGGAATCGCACCCCGGTCTCCATCTCGGTAGACCGGCAGGTAAGCAACGCCGAGGAGCAAGTTGAAGTTACGGCCGGGTCTTTTGCGGGGTCGGTCGCTACAATATTAACGGTGATTTAAAAAAGAAAAATAGTGTAAATTGGATTTTAAAGACGCCACATGATGGGCGGGTGTTACATGTGTCATGTTCAAACACCGTGTGTAGGACCGTCAGAAGGCTGCGCGCACGGAAAGCCTTTACGCACTGGAGCTGTCCAATGTAGTGCACAACCATTGAACGGTGGTGCGCCCAAATCAGACAATCAAGGACAATTTGAGTAGTATTTATGGCAACTACATATCCAACTGAATTTTTAGCAAAGCTGTCTATATTGCTACGCCTCTTACTGAGATGTAAACTTGTAAAGCACTTATGGTCCATAGCGTTACAAGGAGTTCTCCTGAGTCCTGAAGGAGTGTAAACTGTAAAACCCTTCTCTCCTTCAAAACCGCTCTAAAAGAGTAGGCCTACCTACACAGGTGGCTGTAATTAGAAACTATGGCCCCTGTAAAAGTCAAAGCCTAGCCCCCCCCCTCGTTTTATACTGTAAATATTTTTTTTCCTGTTTTTCTGTTTTCAAACTGTTTTTATGATGTTTTTGCATAGTAGCCTAATGTATATCTTATTTAGTCATTAAATATCTATGAATTGAATACAAAGGACCCCAATGGAAACAAGCCATAGACTTTCTTGGTTTTAAATCCTCAGCTGACCTTGTATTGAACTGTACTTTCCTGTGCTTTTTTCTACAAACTAGGCTACCAATAAAGTATTCAATCAATCCTTAACGCTATGTTACTTTCGAGCCGTTGCTCGAACACCACCGGCAGTAGCCTCTCGTCTCTAGTCAAAATAAAAAATACACTTTCGCTACTCAGCAAAACAAAGACGTTTTTAAGACGTTGTTGAAAGCCGACTTTCCTTTGGGAACACTCGGAGCTCCCACGACCCCACCCCACGTCTAAAATACACTTTTTGTCCAGAAAAGAAAATATTTTACAGGAAGGAATTTTTCCCAGTAGCCATTACTATCTTGTCCCTTGTCAGAAGTTGTCTCTGCTAACTTCACAACTCAGTGTGCACATATAACTCAAATTAACCCTTACAGATAGGCTGTTGCCCACTGTTTCCCAAATAGTGGGGTCGAGACCCATCTTTGGGTCGCAGACCAATTTTTATGGGTCACGAGTAAATGTCAAAAAAATAAAATAAATAAAAATAAATCTATATAATTTTTTTAAATCAAAGAAATTCCATAAATTAGAAAACAAATGTTTAAGAAGTAGTTAAAATAGCGGCGTTGTGTGCTTGTAGATCTGCTACTTTCTAATTTCTAAAATTTCTCTTTTGGGTCTTGAGCTAAAATGTTTGGGAACCACTATGGCTATTTGTACTACACACATTAACACGATGGTAGGCTACTGTGTATAGTAGGATATTACAAAGCAAAGGTCAACATGAACAAACCAGGCTATTTCTGGTCCTCTTTATCGTTTCTGTGTTTGTCTTTACGAGGATTATCTCTAAACACTTGTATGCATGACTTTTGTTTTGTTGTGTGTTTACTGTTTAGTCGCAGTCTCCAAGGTTCGTCGGCAGGAGGCAGAGTTTGATCGAAGACGCGCGCAAAGAGCGAGAGGCCGCGGCCGCCGCGGCCGCAGCTGAGGCAGCGGACCAAGCAGAACAGATAGTGTTTGAAGAAGACGATGGGAAAGCTTTGCTCAACCTCTTCTTCACCCTGAGGACCTCCAAGACACCCACACTGTCACGATCCCTCAAGGTCTTTGAGGTAAGACATCCGACCCGAGCCAGTGGCGCCGGCGCCAGTTTAATTAAAAGACACTGTGTCCCCCCATGTTATTTGCCATTCCAGTGCCCCTGACCGGAGCAACAAGTAGCCTATTCTATAAAGGTTTATTTTCTTCCGAAAACTGAATGAATTGGGGAATTAACCAGTGGTTCTCAAACTTTTTCATATCAAGGACCCCCAAATGAATATGTATTTTGGCCACGGACCCCCATCTGAAAATATTTTGTAATGTGTTGTGTAGTTAAAACGGAAAAGCAGATTTGTTTTCAAATTGGAAAACGTTTGAATTTGTTTTACTATAGCTGCCCTCTAAGAGGCATCAATCATTGAGGGTTATTATGATGATAGATCTAAATGTCTGAGATTGGTTAAAACTATATTCTCGCAATTGAATTATCATTGCCAGATTTGAGAGCTAGGGGTCAAGGGGGTTTGAACAATTTGGTCAATTCAATAGGCCTAATCTACAAAATGTGCCATGCATGCGCCTTAATTATTATAAAACATATCAGTTTTGGTATTTTATGTGACTATACTGTATAATGGTAAACAATTATACAGTAAAAAGTATATCTACACTGATATATCAGTATTGCTATGATCATACATTTTGTATACAACAATGAAAATAATATTTAATGTGAAACTGGCTTTGATCTGGATAGAATACCAGGCAAAGCCTTGTCTGAAAGCAAGGGTTCTCAAGTCGGGTCTGGGGACCCTCAGCGGTCCTTGGGGGGGTTCCAGGGAGACAAATTATCTAATATAGCATCAAAATCAGTTTATCCACTTTATATTTAATAGGCTTTGTGAGCTTGCAGATCTCCTATTTTTTTTTTAAATTTAGAAAAATCTAGAACAATTGTTACACAAATCTTCTCTTATGGGGATCCCTGGTACAAAAGCAAAAGCAGCCACTTGGGGGTCCTTCACATGAAAATGTTTGAGAATCACTGGTCTAAAGACTGGTTTTGATACATTCAATGTTTTGTATTCTGTAATGATATAACTTTTTTTTGGTTAGTCACTTTGTGCATGTGTGTGTGCACGTACGCATGTGCACATACGTGTGTGTGCGTGTGCGTGTGTGTGCGGGTGCGGGTACGGGTGCGTGTGCGTGTGCGAACTCCCAATCTTCCGCCGTAATCTGAAGACTCACCTCTTCAGACTCACCTCTTCAGACTCTGCCTTAGCCCATAGCACTTGCCGTAGCACTTGCCCTAGCCTCGACGGCCTTGCAGGCTTATGCAAAGGCTAAAATGTAATTTAGATAGCATGTTATGTAGACAGATACCAGGTTCATTTGTTGACCTGGCATCCTATAGTTTGTATAGTTTTAATCCACAGATTATGTATTTTTTTATATTATACTGTTTAAACTTTAGACTGATGATATGTTCTTGGTTTACCTATGATCCTAGATGACTATTTCTATGCATTTGATGTATTACCTTGTGTTTACCTTCCTTACTATAAATCGCTCTGGATTAAGAACGTCTGCTAAATGCCTAAATTGTAAATTGTAATTGTAATTGTAATTGTAATTGTAATTGTAAATTGTAAATTGTAAATTGTATGTGCGTGTCTGTATTTGAAGACCTTTGAAGCTAAGATCCACCATTTGGAGACACGGCCATGCAGGACGCCCAAGGACAGCCTGGAAGGTCTGGAGTACTTTGTCCGCTGTGAGGTGCACCTTACTGACGTCAGCACGCTCATCAGCGCCATCAAGAGGATCGCAGACGATGTCAAGACCACCAAAGAGGTTAAATGTAAGACCCTCCCATTTCCATTACTATAGCATTATTAGGTCACGATGTGAAATACACAGTGATACAAGCTATATGATTGTACTAACTGGAGGTAAAAGCGATGATGAACTTTGGCAGAACCTTGGGCTTGTATAGCTACCTTCGCGGCCAGGTTCGATTCCCGGCCCCGGCAAAGTGTGGAGGTGTCCCTGAGCAAGACACTTTACCACTTAAACCCTATGGTTGACCCTCAGGGCTCTATACTAGTGTCTTGTCTGTTTTCTGTTATTGTGGGAAATCAGCAATCGTCAAAAACCAACAATCGGCTGGGTGAAGCTGAAAATTGAAGTAGACTATCCACCCGGAGTCATTTATTTTTGTGAAATTTCCCCTTTTCTTCTCCAGTTCACTGGTTCCCAAAGAGAATAGCTGAGTTGGACAAATGTCACCATCTCGTCACAAAGTATGACCCGGATTTAGATCACGACCATCCTGTGAGTATACAAAATGCTTCTCTCCTAGCGTGTTCGCTTAGAAATTCATTCTCTGTCGAGACTTGGTTTGATTTGACTTGGTTGTCCAATCAACACAATTGGCCGTGTTTTGCGGGTGGGAAGCCAGCAGGGGATTGTGACCTCTGTCGCTGCACTATAGACCAATTATTTGTTTACCGTCATTGAGACTTTTAAGACCGTTTTAATACCAAATTGACAAATATTACGTAAGAAAGAGGCAAACATTGTGAAAAAAGCTTGTCGATCTGCTGCTTTTGCTATTTGAATCCTGAAAAGTAACAGTTTTTTTCCCACCCAACAGAGGCGATATACGTGTAGAGGCATAATTACTAAATTGGAGAGGCACAATACATAAATAAATGCATAAATACTTTTTTGGGGTAAAAAAAATGCCTATAATATGTGGTGTGATCTCATCATAATTTATTTTGGACAGGGCTTCACAGACCTCGTCTACAGACAGAGGAGGAAGATGATTGGAGAGATTGCCTTCAGATACAGATAGTAAGACATGATAATCTCTTCACACTCGACCTCACGCCCTGGCACTCCTTATTTATTAGTGCTTGTTGCCTATTTAGATACATACAGTACATGTACTAGATATGTCATCCAGATGCTGTTTGTATATTCACATAATATGCTTTGTATGTTATTTAGATGTATGCTGTTCGCATGTCCACTGTTATTTAGAATGCAGAGGACACATTCACATAATATAAATGTAAAGTGACAGATACCCCAAAACAATTACATTATAATTATGCATTGATATTAAAAAAGAAAATGTACTTTGTAATTTGTACTTTTGAATACTTTATATGTTTCTAACACAAGTACTCCAGTGCAAATTTGAATGAGCAACTTTCACTTAAGTAATATTTTGACCAGGAGTATCTATACTTTGACTCAAGCACTGGGGTTGAGTACTTTGTCCACCACTACACAACCTAAGGATTTACTAAAAGTGTGCTTGTCTGCTCTTGTCCTCAGCGGGGAGCTCATTCCCAAACTGGAGTACACAGAAGAGGAGATAAGCACTTGGTACTTGATTTATTTAGGAGATTTATGTATCTTTCTGCTTGTGTGTTTCAGTTGGTATTCATACAAATATCATATACAGTAGTCTACATGTGACCATTTATACTATTGGAAATAATTAACATTTAGTACAATTCCACTATTGTTTAATATATTGCATGCTGTACAATACCTGTGACAAAATGGGGTTGGCAAAGATGACACATTAAAAGAATATTTAAATCTTATGTTTAAAGGCAATGAAAATTACAGATAATTATTATTATTTCTTTTTTTTAAATTTAACCACATGCTGTGTCAATTAATTCATCAATGAGTCAGCTTCATAAGCTTCTTTGTTACACGAGCTTGTGTGTCATGGTGGTATGATTTGGCTTTCATGGTGATGAATTAGTCACAGGATGCTTATTAAAGCAATCTAGACATCAGCTTTAGATCGTCTAAGTGCAAAATGTCAGCGAGGGTGCAGAAACAAATGCTTTGATTGAATGGATTGCCACTCACTGTAGCAAATGGTGATTAAGAGGGGAAAAAAGAGTTGTGAAATATACCACGGCTCATCCGTTTACTCAGACCTTAGATGAGGTGCTGGAGTTGAATTATAACAGTATAAAACAGAAAAAAACAGCAGCCGCACACTCAAAACTGCAGATATCCGAGTTTGAATGCAGATTTTTGGTTGTGTGAGTGCAGCAGTACAGGGTTCGAGCAGTGTTATCACTTAATATCCAATGCAAGACACCTGTGTCCAACATTCCAATGTCTAGATTGACAATCCAAAAACGTGCAAAATAAAAATGTACAAAATTTGTACATTTTCAAAGCGAAGAGCTGTAATTATCATGAATGGATTGCACGATTGTGTTGTGCAGGAGAACGGTGTACGCTACCTTGAGGGATCTGTACGACACCCATGCCTGCATGGAGTTCCTGGAGGCCTTCCGTCTGCTAGAGAGGCATTGTGGGTACAGCCCAGACAACATCCCTCAGCTGGAGGACGTCTCTCGCTTCCTCAAAGGTAACGTCCCCCCTGGAGGTCAAACCATGACAGCAAAGACAGAAAACGATTACAAGCAGAGGCAAAAAACCTCTTCGGATAAATCCTTACTTAGAATATCATGTTTAATTTCCCCTCAATCACTGTCTTTCTCTCTCTCTCTATCTTTCTCTCTCTCTCTTTCTCTCTCTCTCTCTTTTACACACGCATGCACACACAGAACGCACAGGGTTCCAGTTGCGTCCGGTCGCAGGTTTGCTCTCAGCCCGGGATTTCCTGGCCAGCCTGGCGTTTCGGGTGTTCCAGTGCACACAGTACATCCGCCATGCTTCCTCTCCCATGCACTCCCCTGAGCCGTGAGTACACCACCACCCTCCTCTTCCTCATGTCTTCACCTCTTTCATCATCATCATCTTCACACTTTGGCCTTTTCTCCCCAACGAGGACCAATCCTCTGTGCCAGTATGTCAGTGGTTCTAAAACTTTTAAAATTTCAATAACTCTGAGAGTGTAACTCTCTATGATCTGTAAGGGTCCATTTAGTTCCATTTGTACTCTCTCAGAGTTACACATCTGTAAGGGTCCATTTGGCACCCCTTCAAGGCATGCTGAGGGTCCCTGGACACCACTTTGAGGACCAATCCTCTGTGCTATCCGCTCCATCAAGTCATATCGCTCTCTAAAACCACAGGTTTTCAAAGGAGACGCAAGGGGGCGCCAGAGGTGTGTGTGCGTGTGCGTCTGCGTGTGCGTGTGTGCGTGTGTGTGTGTGTGTGTGTGTGTGTGTGTGTGTGTGTGTTTAGTTAGTTTTTCAAGACAGATATTTCTAGGTCTGCTATATGCTCTAAATCCGACCATGCTTCTCTTCAGACCGAAGCATATGTTCTCTGTCTCTGTTGCTATATCTTCTCATCTGGGGCCATAATGTTGTTGTGCTCTCTCTCTCTCTCTCTCTCTCTCTCTCTCTCTCTCTCTCTCTCTCTCTCTTCAGGGACTGTGTCCATGAGCTTTTGGGTCACGTGCCAATGCTGGCAGACAAAACCTTCGCCCAGTTTTCACAGGTGAGGATGAGACGGCAACATTTTACTCCTTTCTTGTCGCTCCGTGCACTTCTGATAAACGTTTAAGTTGTTATGATGAGAGACTGTGCCAGATTCTGTAAGTTATAACGTCTGTCAAATGTGTCTTGTAGAACATCGGCCTGGCATCACTGGGTGCTTCAGAGGAAGATATTGAGAAGCTGTCCACAGTGAGTGGCTATCCTTCTCAATTTGAAATTGTATTTCTGTTTACTAGAATCCTCTGTTCATTTATCCATTTTCAACTTGTACATTCTCAGAGTTAAAGATGCTGTAAGTTATATTTTATGTCAAAAATAAGTGTTAAATGGCTCTACATCCACATAACAATCATTCCTATAGCTGTCTATAACTGTTACTGAATAAACACTCTACTAGAGTGTCTGTTCAGTAACAGTTATCTCCCCTTCTCTCCAGCTCTTAAACAAAAAACACATTTTCAGGTCGGGGTAACAATTGTATCCAATCCGGAGAAAGAACTCTTACAGGATACAATATAAAGAAGTGAAATTGGATGTGATGAAAAAAAAAAGAGCAGACAAAATTGGAACTGAAACACTATAATATTGTAGCTGATAAATCGGTTCTCTCAACTAACTGGACGAAATTGGTGTCCCACCTGAAAATGTAATTTCTGTTTTGCCTAATGAGCTGGAGAGAAGGGGAAACCCCTGTTACTGAAGAAACATTCTATACAGCAATGATTACTATCTGAATATGGAGCTTTGAATTCTTAAAAAAGAAAAAGAAAAAAAGAAAAGAGAAATCAGTTAAAGGGATATTTCACTTTCAAACATGTTTGAGGTCATTGTAACGTCTACTCAGGCTTTTGTGAGCACCCCATACAGTTTTTAAGTTGCTTGATTCAGTATTTAGATATTTGATATTAATTTGATCAGACCCCAGTCCTATATGAACCCATTGTAACTTCAAACTCCATTTTAACCACTATCGATTCATCTAAAACACCCGTCCTTGGTTCTGGTGGTGACTGATATTGTCCTTATAATACGTGAGGGGGCTATGTTATTTCAATTACTTGTTTTATAGAAATGACCCTAAACATGTTTGAAAGTGAAATATCCCTTTAAATTAATATTGAACGTTTACTTGTCTGATTGTCTCTCAGCTGTACTGGTTCACGGTGGAGTTTGGCTTGTGTAAGCAGAACGGCCAGGTGAAGGCTTACGGAGCTGGACTCCTGTCCTCATTTGGGGAGCTGGAGGTACGTACAGTGCAGTGCCAACACCCTTTTGTCCTGTGATTTTGTTTCTCTGCCCGAAACATTAAAGGAGAATACTTCACCCATTTTCAACCCTATCTTCACATTATAAAAAAAGAAAACAAAGTTTGAAAGCCTCAGAATTACCAAAGCGGCCTACCGATGATGACACAGGAAAGGTTTCTGAACCTGTCCACAGTCCTACTCTGAGACACAGAGCGAGAATGGGTGAAGTGGAACTTCAATCTTTTTCTCTTTGTCTCTCTTTGTCTTTGACAGCACTCCCTGTCCGATGCACCTGAGAGGAGGGAGTTTGACCCTCAGGCGGCTGCGGTGCAGCCTTACCAGGACCAGGAATACCAAACCGTCTACTTTGTTTCTGAGAGCTTTGCAGACGCCAAGGAGAAACTCAGGTACGTGCTGCACGTTGACACATGCCACGGTCGCACGCACGCACATACCACCTAAACTCTCACACCCACAGACACACACACACACACACATACACACACACACACACACACACAACCCAACACTTAACACACAGAAAGGGTTATGTGAGGACAAGGTCAGAGAACAGCCAGCCAGTCCCTGAGGCCATGCAGAAAGGTTTGTAGTGTTGTTGTTTGTCAGCCCGAACGAGCCAGCAGACAGCTGTTACCAATGTATTCTCTCTTACCGAGGCAAAAATGCCGTTTTGTTTCACTTGGCCGCCAGATCAAATGTTGCCTTGCGAAAACAAGTAGCTTTAGTGAGTGTTTTCACTGTATTTGGTCTCTCCAACTAGGAGACTGCCATATGACATCTCTCCTCCTGTAATGGATGAGAGAACGTTGGCGTGGGAAAACGTTTGTTTGCCCGAGTGCACGCTTGAATGGTGTTTTATAGGGATGGATGGATTACGTCTCAGGTGCTGAGGAAAGCAGGATTTTTTGCCCATAAGTTAGTATGCACAGCCTTATAGTGGATGTAAGAGGTCAGACAGGATTCAAGATCCAGGTTTCTGACACAGGGAACCCAAACATCTACTGGTCCTTTGAAGGGGGAATTTCCCCCGGCTAAGAAAAATATTTGGGTTTACGAGAAGGTTTCAGACGGTTTGTCGGTAATGCACTCAAGAAGAGAATCCTGTAGGTTGACCGACTTTTGTTTTTAACATATTTACATCCGGCGGTTGGGTTGCGGTTTTCGCCTCATTCCGTTTGTCTCTTTGTTTGGCTGCCTGTTCACTGCCTAACCGCTTAAAAACCCTATAGTACTGCATATAGTTGACCCCTCAGGGGTCTGTGCTAGGTCCACTCCTTTTTCCCCCCTCTACACTAAATCTCTTCACCAAAAGTAGCCCATCTACAAGCTCACTTGTATCCTGTATGAGTTCTCGCTCCTGCTTGTGTCATGTTGCGACTTGTGTCACATAGGCTGCTGGAGTTGTAAGAGCCCAAACGCAGGACAGCTAGAGCCAGGCAGGAAGTGTTCAAAACCCATGATTGGGTGTAATTGACAGAAATAATATGTCTGCATATTTCTGTCCTTGTGTGCGTTTTCGCGCCTTCGCGTGGGTTTTCGCGCCTTCGCGTGGGTCTAATTTACAAACTTTCTCCAGGCCATGCATATGATAATTCAGGCCATGCATATGATAATTAGTTTTCTGGAGGCTGCATGCTAAATTTAAGTACTTCACTTCCCCCAGTGTCACGTGAAAGATGCATACGCACTGGTACTACTGCCATGTGCTTTGTGCTATTGTTTTTGAGTGGTTCAGCCATGATGAACCAATTATTCCTTCTATGGATATATGACAATTGTAGTTTCAATATGCTAAACCTGACCACACCAAGAACTGCTCTGTGCATCGTACCTACTGTCATTGAATGGCTTGGCCATGATGAAAAGAGAAAGTCCTTTTCAGTATGCTAAACTTGACCACACTAAGAAACCACAAGAGGATGTATGCACTCTACTGATTGCAATCCTTCTAGCTATTAAAGGTTTTTCCTCACTGCTTCATTTTCTACACATTAGATGACTTGATTTGCTGTTCTCCGACAGGACATACGTGGCTGGTATCAAGCGACCATTCTCTGTGAGGTTCGATCCGTACACAAGCAGCATCGAAGTCCTGGACAACCCCCTGAAGATCCGAGGAGGCCTTGAGTACGTGAAGGATGAGCTCAAGACTCTGGCAGATGCCCTCAATGTTCTGTCATGACTGTCATGCCCTGATCAAGGCCCCAGTTCCTGTACCACTGCTGTGCTCTGCTCTGTAACGTCTGACGTGTACCAAGACCGTTGTGCTCCAAGTTTATGTGATGTTTATGCTGCTATTAATCGTATGAAATGTTGGCTGGTCAGTGGTGGCAACCATTTAAACCTCACTGCATAGTACAGGCATCATGTCCAAAGATAATGTCCACTCACCTGAATGTGAATTCATTCATTGACACAGCCAGGGTTCGATTTGCTGGTGGTGGTCTTTGATATTTATGTTTGATATCACAATTTAATAACCTAATTAAAAATGTATGTTAACTACATCAACCATTATTTGTCTTAAAATGTCCCAAAAAAATGCTTAAATACCAGACCTATAAGCTCACAACGCATCACATTGCGAGCTTGTGAGCGTTGGATATTTGTATAGCTCTGATATTTTTCATATGACAAAGTATATTAGGGCTTAAGTGGTAAAGAAAATGACCCGCTCTATTTATTTTACAAATGGAACTCTGGTTACAGCTTCATGTATGAATTATAGATGTCGGGCAGTGGTGGAAAGTAACTGTAAGTACATTTACTCAAGTACTGTACTTTACAATTTTGAGGTACTTTTACTTTACTTCAATATGTAAACATTTCAACACTTTATTCTTCAACTCCACTACATCTCAGAGACAAATATTATCCAGTACAATTATTTTAAAACTCAAGTTACTAGTTACTTTGCAGATTTAGATTATTATTATTACAAAGCATTGATTAACCAATTAAGCCCTATTTTATACTTGAGTTATTCGAAAAATAGCAGATGTACAAGCTCACAACACGTCGTATTGCAATGTGTAATGAGCTTGTAGATCTTCTGAATACAGGTACTTTTACATTTAAAAGATATACATTGTGATATTGTTAATTATATTTAACAATTGAGTAAAACATCAGAGTACTTCTTCCACCACTGAAGGGGCTGTGTCCGTTGGGCATTCATGGCTTCTGAATCGGAATCTGAACCAAATCAAGGAGAAGTGTTATTATGAATGTATTAAAGAGACAAAAGAAATGCATATGGTCATGGTGTCATGGTGTCATCAAACCAATGTCTCATTTTGATTAGTTATAATGGTGAATAGACTTTATATTTTAATCACATCTAATGTATTTTATTTAAAAAATAAAATAAAAACCTATCTATGTGTACAAGAGTTGACATTTTGCAATAGTGTGTTTATAGTATTTGAATTTTATTTGCCGTTTGAATGTTATGCCGTTTTTGTCTTGCAACATAAATGCATAATAAAAAAGTATGCAAAATACTTGTATTGAATTAAATTTTCTTCAGTAAAATGTATGTAGGCTATAATCACAAATCACCATTAACCTTTTCTATCATTATAGAGGCCAATACCATACGCTATGTGTAATTCTTCGGCCAACATTTAAAAATCTATTTTAATTCCTCACTCTACTCATGTTAACAAAATATCGTCTCTGCTGGGATTCAGGATTCAAATTCAAAAATAGCAAAAGCACGTCTACGAGTTCGCAGTTTTGAGCTTGTAGATCTGCTACTTTTGATGCTTTCGTGTGACGCTGTAGTATGATCAAGTAGGGCGTTCATTTACGAAAAAACACAAAAAGTTTAAATATGGAGATAGGTTTCTGACCGACAGCGACGATATTAAACATGTTCTATCAACAGCTTAACATTCCGTACACTTTGTTGTTAAGAATTACTGGGACCAGGGGCATCATTTGGGGTACCAGGGCATGGCAATTGGCAGTCCAGTATACTGTATACCGTAGCTACTTTTATTGAGTTTGACCCAGACCCAGTGGTTCTCAAACTTTTTCATGTCAAGGATCCCCCAATTTGATATGTATATGGCCGTGGACCCCCATCTAAAAATATTTTGTGCCAGGGACCCCCCATACAAGATTTGTGTTAAAAAGCTTAAAAAATATTCCAAATGTTAAAACTTTTTTGCAAGAATGTTTTTGAAAATAGCAGATCTACAACGCGTCGCAACGCGAAGCAAAGCGACACGTCGTGGCTTGTAGATCGGCTATATTCAAATAGCCAATGTATATCGAGCTCAAGTGGATAAACTGAATTGAATGCAAAATAAACTCATTTTGCAGGGAACCCCCTGGTACCCCCCCCCCCCCCACTTTGAGAACCAATGTGCTAAAGGACTATCATTAATCCTTGAGATGTACAGAATGTTATCTGCCACAGGAGGGGGCTGTCCTACCAGGCTTGTCATCATCACAAAATCACAGTATGCTGATGAAAAAGGAAAATAGTTAAATTAAAATAATGCCTATAAATGAATAAAAAATCATGCATTCTCTTTTACTTTGAAAAGGGCACACAAAATATTTAAGATTTCTTAGATTTGGCAACAGTGGCTCTTGTGTCAGCCTTGTTAAAGGTCTGGCTCTAGAGAGGTGACTAGCTCTGGGGACATGTCCAGACAGAGTTTCTGTAGACTCCTATTGGCAGGTGTTAGCTCAAGTGGTCATCCTCGGGACAAAGGGGGGCTATTGACATAATAATCCTGAGCATTGTTCCCCAGCCATACTGAAAAGCCTCGACAAAAACAAATGGAAGTTCCCTCAGCAAACCACTAGGTGTCAGCCTAAAGACATGTCCAGACACTGGTACCCTTTGCAGAAGCCTTCCCCAGGGAATCCTCAGTGGTGTAAAGTAACTAAGTACATTTACTCAAGTACTGTACTTAAGTACAATTTTGAGGTACTTTTACTTTAATGGAGTATTTCCAGTCTATACTTTTACTTCTACTCAACTACGTCTCAGAAGCAATTATTGTACTTTTACTCCACTACAATTATTTGAAAACTTGTTACTAGTTACTTTGCAGATATAAATACATTACATTATAAACCATACATTAACCACTTTAGCCCTATTTTATACCTAGGCTATTTAAAAATAGCCGATCTATAGCTCACAGTCACAACGCGATGCGTTGTGAGCTATTTTCAAATATTTTAGTACTTTTACTTTTGTTACTTTAAGTACATTTTGATACCAATACTTTTGTACTTTTTCTCAAGTAATTTTTTTATTCCGGACTTTTACTTGTAACAGAGTACTTCTACATTGCAGTATTGATACTTTTACTGTAAAACATCTGAGTACTTTTTCCACCACTGGTTACAGTACTGAAGTGAATGTGCTGGGTTATATGTACAAATCTGATGTTTCATGTCTATAGCCAACGTAACACTGCTTGAGATGTGTCTGAGATTAATGGCAGAAATGACATTTGGCCATCTTTGTGCCCTTATATTGTTAGTACAAACACAGTTGTTCCTCATCCATTCTCATCAGCTCATCCATCCTCATCCATCCAGCCTTCCATCCATCCACAATGGAAACAAGTCTCCAGGACTTTTTTGTGTTAATCCTTTTAGCCTAAATGTCTGACTGTACCTCTGTACCTGTGCTGTTTACATTTCTGACAAAAGAAAGTATTCAATCAAAAAAAAAAAATCCATCCTCTTCGTAATATCAGAGTTTATTATCGCATCACAGGTTACATTATTTATGTGCATTCTGGGAACCCATCACCAAATGAAAAGGAAAAAGAGCAGAATCTGTTCTTGAGAGATTACATTATGTGTAAAGAAGTGGGTGAAATTCGTTTTTGTGCGAGCTTCATCGTTTTTGTTATTTTCAGATAGAGAAAAGAAGTGTGTGTGAAAAATCAAACAAACTCGAGAGAGAAAAAAAAAGTCAAGGAGAGGCTAAAACCTAAGATATCTACATATACACACACATAGCATAAACCAGCTGGTATACATATTATGTTCATATAGTGACCTTAAATTAAATCTTTAGAAACCTCAAATCTACCATACTGTCACTGATTAGAAGTACTGGTGCACCAGTCTAATGGTCAGGTGATCAGATGGTTATAGTATATAACTCAATGAGTCTCTGCCCACCTCCCTTTGACCTCACATTATATGATCCACATAAAATCAGTGTGCTATAATACGAAGCCACGCATCTAGTCTTAAATTCCACTGTGTGAGTATATGATAGACAGACAATGATTCAGTACATGACCCCTGTCCCAAAGTGATCCTAAAGTCTACAGCCAGTGCCAAATGCCAAAATCTGAGTCAGAAGAGGAGAAACAACACAGCAAAGGTTGGCTCCACACACACAAATGTTAATTCAACTTTGGGGTCTGTCTGGGGTATATTATTACTGCCACTCCTCCTCCTCAGCGTGCGTCCACTGAAGAAGAAGAGGACATATTTTGCCGGTTGCCGTGCGTAAACGTGGAAACAAACGTCTATGGAATTGTTCCACTTTTTTTCTTTTTTTTTGTGTGGAACTCTCACATTCTCTTCTTCTCCGCACGCACGCACGCACGGACGCACGCACGCACACACGCATGCAGGCAGGCACACAGCACACACACTTTTCCTCCCTTTACGCACTTTTCCATGAAGCGTCGCTGGCAGTGTTGCCAGGTTTTGTGAGAGAAATAAGCAACCAGTTCTAGGAAAACAAGCCCAAAAGAAGCAACTTATTAGGCCACGTGAGTAATTTACATCTATATTCATCAGCTTGAAAATAGCCAATCTACGTGTTGTGAGCTAGTAGATCTGCTATTAAAAAAAAAAATCTTGAACATGAAAGGGTGGTGAACATGTTTGAATATTTTTTATACACAAATGGCACAAAAGTGTCCCTGGCACAATTTCTTTTTCAGATGGAAGTCTGTGTGGACAAATACATATATTCAGGGGGGTCCCGTCCTTCACTTCAAAATGTTTGAGAAACACTGGTTTGAACAACATTAAGGAACGAGCCCAAATAAGCAACAACACTTTAGAAACAAGCCCCCCAAAAAAACCTTAACCCGCAAAACCACCAATATCTACAAGCAAACTTCACAGAAAAACAAGCTCAAAAGTCGCTTATAAATAAGCCGACATGGCAACACTTGATGAAGCGTCGCTGGACCATTTTTACCATCCAGTGGAGAGGAGGAGCGAGGAGGAGGAGGAGGAGGAGGGGGGAGGAGGGGGGGAGGAGGGGGGCAGAAGGGGCGTGTTTTGGTATATAATACTTCTCCCTGAGAACTTTGTGCCTGTCGCCTTGTCTTTGGGACAGCCTGCCTCTCTCTCTCTCTCTCACACACACACACACACATCATCATCTCTGTAGCTCTGCCTCACCAAACCAACTGGGGAACTAAACTAACTCACCTGCGATCATCCCTCTTTTATCATCACGTTAACTCACACCGCTGTCAGTCATCTTGACATGGAGACCCCGCTAAGACACGGACCACCACACCACTCACTTTGCCATCACACCTGCCGAAGAACGGAACACAGCAGAATGAAGGTAACGCAAACCCAACGGAATATTATGTGGTTCTACACTACAGCCTCAGCCTGTGATGAGCTTAAAACTCTAATATCTCCCTCGGATTATAGGGAATTTTCTTTAGTCCAGCGGTTAAGACGCCGGAGTCCCGGGGGCCGGGTTCGAATATTGGCTTTTGTGCGCTTTTCGGTTATGTGGTGCGTGCGTAAAAAAAAAAAGAAAGACATTTGACAGGCTCATAGACATGTAGCTGTCTTGGCACAATAAGGAAAGCAGCAGCTTCGGGGCTTTGTACTTTTGCTGTTCGTTTTTTTTTTACCCTCTTTTGCGCTATTTGGGGACATCCATTATTTGCTTGCCTTGCAGCAGAATAATTCACTTGATGCCTAGATATAACGTGGACTGAGCATTAAAGATGCGTGCCTAAGGTGCCTTATAAGTGCAACAGGTCAGAAGTTAACCACTTCGACCCCATATGGGTAACCGGAGTCCCTCAGGGCTCAATACTAGTGTTAATACTAGTGTTTTCTATCATTGTGGGGAAGGCTTTCACTGAAAATAGCAGATTGACAAGCTCAGAGCTTGTCGATCTGCTCTTTTCAGCGAAAGCTTTCTGCACAATGTACCACCGATGCTGGGGTTTGAGTGGTTAAACAAGAAAATACAAATAAAAGAAGAAGAATACAGCTACGTGGACATACTGTATGTTCTACTTCTTTGGCGTTAATTGTGCGTCCCTCCACTGAGCTGGGAGCAAACAGCTGGGCTCAGAGCGGCAGATAGGGGGCGCTAGATCTGCGGGTCACTGAGCTCATCACAGGGTGAGCAAGGGGGAAATATATGCTGAGTTGTGGCTTTTGAGATAGTTGGCTAGTATTGAGCAGCCGGTCTTGCAACTTGTTGTGCAAGATTGTGACAAACACAGAGATAGGGTCTCGTTTTCCTCCAGAATAAGCAATTCTGCCAGGTGCCGTGGCATGATAACGGTTGATAACGGTTTAAGAAAATCGCCAATTAAGGCCTAAAAGGTGCATAAGCCCTTACATAGTAGACTTTTTTTTAAGGGTTGTTGGCTAATACACAACAGAATTTACTGTACATATTTTACTTTTTGATTACTACTCGTTTATATGATGTTTTTTTTTATCATAGTATTGCATAGTATTGTATATTTCTGTCATTACATGTTTCGATGAATTGAGTACACAGGACCCCAATGGGAACAAGCCACAGTGCTCTCTTAGGTTTAATCCTTTTAGCATCCTTTTGTATGGAACTGTACTTTCTGTGCTTTCTTTGCAAACTGTTAATAAGGTATTCAATCAAATAAAGTATTCAGAATCAGATGTTTCATTTGGCATGGTCCATTTTTCCCCAGATGACAGCAACTCCCTCTGACTTTTGAGTTGTCATAATTTGATAATTTGTAAAGTTACTTTAAACGACAGTCGAAGAATTTAAATAAATGCGCTTGCACAGCCATGTGGAATATTATTGTGTGTACTAATGTTGCTGTTTCCCCTCTTGCAGGTCAAGAAGATGTCCTCTTCGAGCAGAGCTCTGGTGTTTGCTCTGGCCATGACGCTGTACATTATTGAAGTTGCGTCCGCGGAGACCCTTTGTGGCGGAGAGCTGGTGGATGCACTGCAGTTTGTCTGTGAAGACAGAGGATTCTATTTCAGTAGGTTTTACTGCTCAACCGCCATTTATGTGCTATTTCATTTGGTCTATTTATTTCATTTTATTTTTTTATTTAATTTTACTGCTGAGTCGGCTTTTGTGCATGCGTAATAACGCTCGTCTGTTGGGATCTCTGTGTGTGTGGTTGTGTGGAAATGTGCATGTTTGGTATTCTCTGTGTGTGCGGTTGTGTGGAAAGTTTGCATGTTTGGTATTGTTACACGCTCGCACATGCACGCAAGAGAGAAAGAGAGAGAGACAGAAAGAGAGGGAGACAGACAGACAGACAGAGTGACAGAGAGAGACAGACAGACAGACAGACAGACAGACAGACAGACAGACAGACAGACAGAGACAGAGACAGACAGACAGACAGACAGACAGACAGACAGACAGACAGACAGAGAGAGAGAGAGAGAGAGAGAGAGAGAGAGAGAGAGAGGGAGGGAGACAAACACAGACAGACAGACAGACAGAGAGAGAGAGAGAGACAGACAGAGAGTGAGAGAGCTTTTAGCCAGCTGTGTGGCTGTCTCTCTCTCTCAAGACGTGTTGGCTGCTGTGCTGAGTGGGCGCATTCTGTCGCTAGAGCCCATACCTCTGATTGCATATGAAAGGTCGGCGTTGCTGTGAAGTCACACACGACTCAATGCGACACAATGGGCCGCTTGTTTACCAGTGCATTCCGCCGGGGAAAGTAATAGCACCCCAAGAGGCATACAAGTCACCTCAGCACCAATGTTCCCAGGCTTTAGGCGGCCACACTGGTGATTAAGAGAGAGAAAATTTTTTTTTGATGTCAGACTTTAATCATTCGATAGTGACAGCATCATTACCATAAGTGATGATCATTATCCTCTTTGTGGTAATAATGCAAATAGCTGTCAAGGTAAATATCCTGATGTGAACGTGCTGTAGCTGTTCGACTTTGAATAGGGCAAGGCTTTGCTTGAACAAACAAAGCTCAGATGCAGAAATTAAATACACACAGCTGCCTCTCGCTGTCCTGGAAGCATATAGTGGAGGGAAAAACACTGGACACCCTGAATTTCTAAATATTAGTTATATCCCACCCACTGACAGTCGACTTCATTGTGTGGCGTTAGCCTCGGAAGCTTCTCTCCCGGACTCGGAGAGATCATTATCCAATTTGGGCCAACATAGATTTGCTCCCCCCCGCCCCCTCGCTGTTTCTCTCTCATGTTCCTCTTCCTGCAATCAAATCTGGCCTGCCCTCTCATGAGATTTCTGCAACATTGTGTGGGGCTTCAAACAAGGCCTTTATTGATCGTGGATAGTGTTCCCCTGTGCAATGTCTTAACCCTCCACCCCCTCACCTTGTTCTCCTATACGTTATACCTCTTCCTCTTCCAGTCTCACTGTCCCCCACCCACATTTTCCCCCCTTCTTTTTTTTCCCTTTTCCTATTTTTCCTTCTGTTTTGACCCTCACTCACCCTCTCTTTGGTTCTTTTTTATTCTCTTTCTTTCAACCTCATTATCTCCCTCTGCCCCTCCTCTCTCTCCCTCTCCCTTTCTCTCTCTCCCCCTCTCTTCATTCTGTTTATCTCTGCTGAGTTGGCAAAGGACAAGGTCACAGGAGAGTGTCCATTTTAGGTATTTACTCATCCAAAGAGCGACTGTCTGTGTCTGTCTGTGTCCCTGTCATTTCCCCCCAGGGTGTGTGCCACAGGTCCTGTTGTTTACTTGTGGATTTTACTCATGAAAGGACTCCCAGACTATACCCAAAAACCCTTTACAAACAAAAACCCTTCTCGCAGCCAGCCATAGATTTAAGTTTATCCTCTTTATATAATGACCGTCCAAATAATCCACATCACTGGCCAGCGAAAGACACGATTGAGTCTTAATTTGCTGTCAGAGTGTGCTGTGTGCTCGGGTCTTGATCCTGACAGGATTTCCTCCTCCTAACAGACTGTCTCTCCTCTCCCCCGGCGTCCTTTAGGTCGACCAACCAGCAGAGCTAGCAATCGACGCTCCCAGAACCGCGGCATCGTGGAGGAGTGTTGTTTCCGTAGCTGTGACCTCGCCCTGCTGGAGCAGTACTGCGCCAAACCCGCCAAGTCAGAGAGGGACGTGTCGGCCACCTCTCTACAGGTCATACACACAGTGATGCCCGCACTAAAGCAGGTACGTCTCAGCAGCAACAAAACACCAGTATGGGAAAACCTTGAGTTCTAATCTATCTGTCCTGCCATCGCCCATATCACTGTTCTGTCCTGCGCTTTGCCCCCATGCACCTGTCTGTGAGAACAGACTGAAAAACCCACGTGAGGACAGGTTTATCTCGTTAAAATGGTCAATGGTAAGCAATTATCTTCCATGTAAAGTGCTGACCGTTGCGGAAAAATAACGTATTCAGGTAATGTTAGAGTGGAGGCAGGGTCACACTCAGGGACGGGTGTGTGTGTGTGTGTGTGTGTGTGTGTGTGTGTGTGTGTGTGTGTGTGTGTGTGTGTGTGTGTGTGTGTGTGTGTGTGTGTGTGTTGTGTGTGTGTTGTGTGTGTGAATTTGAGAAACTCAGGACTACTGGTCCATAACAAAACAGTGAGTTTGTTCTGAGTGTGTGATTATTAGTCACGGAACACTAACCACTCCAAAAACTGGCATGCATTTAGAGTCCTGTGGTCAGAATCACCTCAGCTGGCTATTAGAACCTCTTTTGTTACAAACATGCATGGAGATCTTCAAAGCACTATGCCTTTTCACTGGAGGCACAAGACGTACTGTAACAGTGGCCGCGCTCCAGGCCCTGCCTGAATGGATTCTCGCCCTTTATGCTTTTATCTTCTTTCTCTTTTTTAAATCAATGCTGCTATTCTTATTCTTTTGAAATTTTGAAGGACATAAATGAACAAGCAAAACAAAAAAAGATACGTGACTGTCGGTATGGCCAAGAAATCCCATCTCTCTCATGAAGAAAGAGAGAGCCTGTTGGGGAATTAGTTGGGACAAGTCCCCAGTTGGGACCTGTCCCCAGTTGGTCCGGGCAGGGGAGCGAGTTGATGGGTACATCCTGCTCTGAGGGCCAGCTGTTCCTAGGCTATTGAGCGGCCCTGGAGTGAATGAAGGGGGATAAACACTCTTCAAGTGGCAGAACCAAAACAAGCCATTCAGATGGAGCACTGGCTACTCACGCATAAATTCTAGCCCAGCCACCACCACTCCCACACACAGTCTTTCTCTCCTTCCCTGGCGCTCGCACAGTGCAACACAGAATGCCGGTTGAAAGAGTTTGTTGTGTAAAGATAGGTTTCAGAGGAAGAACGCGTTTGTAAGTTATCTGGTTGGATCTGTGTGTGTGTGTGTGTGTGTGGTGTGTGTGTGTGTGTGTGTGTGTGTGTGTGTGTGTGTGTGTGTGTGTGTGTGTGTGTGTGTGTGTGTGTGTGTGTGTGTGTGTGTGTGTGTGTGTGAGTGTGTGTGTGTGTGTGTGTGTGTGTGTGTGTGTGTGTGTGTGTGTCTGTGTGTCTGGGGGGGGGGTAGTATTTAGTGGCTCGTCAGGCAAACAATGACTCGTTCCTCATACGATGGGAGTGACCGCCTTTCCCTTTTGACCGTATGTTAAAAAGTCTGCAGCACTTGTTGACAGCGTCTTTCAGCAAGGGCAAATCAAAACAGGGACGAGTCAGGGGCGAGCCGCATCTGTTGTGGCGCTCGCCATGATTTGCCGCTCCCAGAACGACGTCTTGATTTCCATTTCTCCCATGTCTCTTTGCTGCAACAATGGCCTGTTTTTTTTTCTTCTTTTTTTTTTTGCTACATAAGAGGGTTTCGCCCCCCATTTGTCATGACAAGCGATACAGTATCTCATCATCATCCTCTTCCTACCCCCCCCCCCCCCTCTCTTCTGCAGGAAGTCCCAAGGAAGCAGCCTCATGTGACCGTGAGGTATTCCAAATACGAAGTGTGGCAGAGGAAGGCGGCCCAGAGACTCCGGAGGGGGGTCCCCGCCATCCTGAGGGCGAAGAGGTTTCGGAGGCTGGCGGACAAAATCATAGCACAGGAGGAGGCGGAGGAGCACAGGTCTCTGATCCGGCTGACCAGCGCGCTGCCCCCGGTCGTGCTCCCCACGGACGTTAACCACAAATGAGCCCCACCGACAGCCCTTTGCACAGACAAGTTTGGAGGAAGGAAAAAAAAAAAGACTAGGGGATTATAGCTTTGTCTCTGACGTCATTTCTGTGGCAGTCCTCTCTGACCTCCCCTGCCCTGTCCGAGCCCACCGATCCCCCTGCCCCCCCAACCCCACCCCACCCAACCTCACCCCTGCTCTCGTCCACTACTTCTTGACCTTCTGCCCCCTATAATGCCCCCCTCCCCTCCCCGCCCGGCATGCCTTCACATTCTTCCCGTCTCAAGTCTTTCATTCCCTCTCTCTTTCATTCACTGACACAAAAGGCACACACACAAACGATGAACAAAAAGTTAACAATTTGGCTGAATGCAATTCAGGTGGATCCTTAAGTTAAAGAGAAAGAGGAAAAGGAGAAAAGAAGATAAAAGAGATCTATGGCTTTGCGAGTGTCAAGAGGACACCCGGCGGAATGTTGATTTTTTCTTTTTTTTTTTGTGTGTTTTTTGTCCTTGCGGAAGACGACGAGAAAGTGAAGAGCAGCTTGCATGAAAGAATCCATTCCACAACACTTTCCTGAGGCAAAAAGAAAAATCTCTGTTAGTTCTTTTTCTTATTAGTTTGCACCTCTAACTATAAAGGGACTTCCACACTGTAAGGAATTATTTTGTAAAATTAGATTCCTGTTCCAGCACCTTTTAATCACAAACAAAAAGCAGAAAAGAGTCTGCAAAATTGCACATTGCCACGGATTACGTCAAAGTAAAGAAAAAAAGGCACTATTTTTTTATGAACAATGAACGTGTAGCTTAAAAAAATGTCATGGTGCTAGCTTTGGGAATGGACTCAAAGAAGAGGTTGAAAAGCACGTTTTTTTTCTTTGAATGAAATATTAAAACTTTCCGTTTTAAGGAAAGTGTGACTTTAAGAAGAAGAAGAAGAAAAAGAAAAAAAAGGAAAATAACGGATATGGGGGAGCTCCTGGCAGTGGCAATGTAAAAGGGGGAAGTGTCACTGAGAAGACATGGGCTGTGTTAGCGATTCTGGCTAACGGCTTGTGCTAGCGGCTGCTCATCACTAGCTTGCCATAGCGTAAAGTGGCAAGGGGGACATGAGACCCACTCCCTGCTCCTTCCCTCCCGTACCTCTTGAGGATGCTGGAGGCGGGCTGCTGTGTGGGGATACATAACGGGGCACCGTGGGCCGCCTGGATTCATGGGACAGTGCTACAGTTTTTGGGACAGTACTTCCTGTTTGTTTTGCCAAAGCGGCTTTTGCAGAACTGCTCTTGACAGGAAGTGGCATGTTATATGGACACAGTGCGAGTGGGATAATAATGATTATATTTTATTTTATCTTCTTTTTTTTTCCTGTTTTATTTTCATATCAATGTTTTCAAGGAAAAAAAGGAAAACCCTGTCAGTTTCTGGTACCGTGACATTCCTCTTTTTTTTTTTTTTGCAAGTTAGACATTTTTTTTTCTGTTTTTGTTTCCATGGTTACTGTTATAATGTTTTATTTTACAGTTCTAAAGAAAGGCACAACATTTCAATTCAAAGGGAAAAAACAGCAATAATGTCAACTAACATTTTTATTTTTTATTGTATATCAGTAGTATTCACAATGCTTTTGCCTGAAAACAAATACTTGAATATATATATATATATATATACATAAATATATATAGATATATAATTAGTTTCCAGGGACGTCATGTTATATTTCCTTTTAGTCTGAGCTGTATCTTGCATAATGAGCCGCCAAGCTTTTTTGTTTTTTGTTTGTTGAAATACAAATAAGGGCACTGTATAAAGGCATTATTTATTTTGTTATAAAAAATATATATATGAAAAATTGGTCCAAATAATATACGTAGCACTGATGCTCAACTGACGGATTTATTTTGTATGATCTCTCTTTTTCCAATTGGAGTTGTAATGCTTTTTTGTAGATGCTTTGTACCAAAAATATTTCCTTTTTTTTTGCCACAGTTACTTTAAATTAATATTTTAACAGCAGAAATAGCCTGGATTGCTTAGGCATGTTATGTCACAGAAAATAGGCACATACTCTGAATACGCTGGTCTGCATGGATTCTCAGAAGCCTGCCAGGGTTATCTGTTAAAAAGAAAACATCCATGAATTACTTTTTTTTGTGTTTTGTTTTTATTATCAGATAATTACTGTTCAGCATTGCATTGATTGTACTCAACCCACTATGTTTTTTGAAGCCACTTTAGTATTGATGGCGGGGGGTGGGGGGGGGGGGGTGATCAGACCTTCATTAAATCATGTCTTTTTAAGTGTACACAGTGTCTTATCATGTTGGGTAAAAACGTGCCAGTGCCATTGATTTCTGTGGTTGTGCAGTCGGCTCTCGCAGCCACAATTTGCCCTGTCAGTCTTTGTGTAGTTTCAGAGTGACATCAGTTAGTCATTGTGTGGGCGCCCTAATTGGAGATAATGATGTCACAATGACGCTACTAACCATCAAAGGTCAACGAATGGTCACTGTCCATTATGGAGAGCATATTATTGTTCACTGCCCCCACCACCCTCCCTCCCCAGCAACCCCTCTTCTCTCTCTCTCTCTCTCTCTCTCTCTCTCTCTCTCTCTCTCTCTCTCTCTCTCTCTCTCTCTCTCTCTCTCTCTCTCTCTCTCGCTCCCTCTTTCTTGCTCTCTCCGTCTCTGTCTTTTTCTCTCTCTCTCTCCGTCTCTCTTTCTCTGTGTCTCTGTCTATCTGTCTCTCTCTCAACCCCTCTTGTTTGAAGTCCCCGGATCTCATCCAGTGTCCCCCATTTGCATTTGCAGCGGGTACTGAGGTGGGGGGGGGGGGGGTTGTCACGCTTCCGAATCTCGCCCTCCACCTCCGCAATGTGTGCCCGTTATGTATTTGATGAAGGGCTATTACTATCACACTGAACAATGTTTTTTGAATCAGTCAAAAACACTCAGGAAAAAAAGCCAACAGCCTCTCTTGGTCTCTGCCTAGGGGGGAGTAGGGGGGAGTGAAAGTGTTGGCTGAGTGGAAGGACTTGAGGTCGTTTACCCACGCACACCGTCACAATGATACAGCTCTCCACAACATGACAAACCACTGTGTCACAAACATGGTCACTGTTGTGTGACACACTGTCGTGTCCTCATATTGTGTAACGCCACCCATGGAAAATGGAGACTTAATGGATCCCCCTCAGCCCCGCTGCGGTGAAGATTGGAGCCAATACTTAACCACTGGAACCCTATTCTTGGGGGGGGGGGGGGTATATTCTGTGTAAATAGCCAATCTACAAGCTCACAACACTTCACGTTGTGAGCTTGTAGATTGGCTATTTTCAGTGGAGAGGGGAAAACAGGAGGGTGCTTAATTTGGACCCCTGGGGGGACTTCGGTCTAATAGGGTTTAAGTGGTTAATAATAGTACCCCGTTCCCTGATGCCTATGTCCTGTCTCTGATTATATTCCACTTCAGTTGTGTAACAAAGCAGTGCAATTATTATTATTATCATTATTAATTATTATTATTATTATTATTAATTATTATTATTATTATTATTATTAAATGAGATTCCCCTCTGATGGTAATCTCATCTCCAGACAGCGACAAAAACAAGTTTTTTTTAATTTTCTATTTTTTATTCTATATGTTTTCCTGCTAGGACTGCATTCATTCACTATTGTAATGTTGGAACAGGCTACTCTAGTGTTTCTTTTTGAATGGCGTTGAAGACAACCACTTCTTTTTTCGCTGAATATGAAGGGAATTCCTGCCAAGCAAAATGGCAACTTTTTTTTGTTTGTTTTTTCTATGTCAGTAGCCCACTCAGCCTGTGTGTATTTTATTGATTTTAACCTCTGCACGCTAGAACGTCCGAAATGCACAATTCATGTACTTTCATTTTTAATATCAATAAAAGAAAAAAAAAACATTTTATCAAACATCCGGCATCTTAAAGATTTATTTTAGATTTGTGTTTCATGTGTTTCACCTGCCTGCCCCGCCCCCCATCCCGGGTGTGTAGATTGCACGTGTGGATGTTGGAATGAATGGAGGAATGTAATGTTGAGCTTTGGAACCGTTTTTGAAAATCTTTTTATATCATTTAAACGTCATGTGCTGTTAAATGATTTAACATCTCTTCGGGAGTCACGGAGAATCTCCTAGCTTTTAGTAGCTCGCCTCTCTCTCACTCCCTCACTCATCCCCTCCCTCTCTCCCTCTCTCTGTCTGCAATAAGCTTATGGTATATACACAGTAAATCCTCTGTTTTGATTTATCCATTTGTAATACAAATGTAATTTGGTTTAAATGAACATTAAGGAGACATATTTTCAAGCTAACGTTATAGAGGTATCATTAGGGGATATAGGGTTAACTGTGCCACCATGCAGACCACCAGTCGTAGAGTGGCAGCCTGGTGGGCTGGCCAGCTGTAGTATGACACTTCTATCTATCTATCTATCTATCTATCTATCTATCCATCTATCTATCCATCTACTCCATCTATCTCCCCCTCCAACCTGTGAAGCTGGCAGCCCACTGAATCATCAAGCTCTAGGCTAAGTTTACATTTCACTCATACCCACCCACACACTCTGTTACCGGGCAGATCACAGCATGGCATCCCCCCCGAAATGGAATCGATTTTGCACGCATGGGGTTATCTCAGTGCAACCCAAGTCTGTCAGCACCGTTTTCATGTCGCTATCAAAGAGTTTGAAGTGGAGAAGTAGAGCCACAATCCTCATTTCCTTTGGCCTCAGCATGAAATTCTGCCTCACAGTGATTTGATGCACATGTGTTTGGTGCTGGGATGAGGTTGAGGGGACAAGCTGCTAGACTGCTATTGTGAGCGGTGCTACAACTAAAACTGTGTCCTGTGTTTTATGGCCATAAACTGCTCAATTACCTTCGCCTGTCTCATGAAACATTATTGCCTCACTAAGGAGTCCATCTCCCTCCAACAGAGAAAAACACTTGGTCGGAGGTGTGCGCTGCCAAATCCTGGGTGTTAATTTATCTCAGAGAGTGTACGAACGGAAGCAAATGGACCCCACAAGGGTCCATTTGCTTCTGTTAGTTCACTCTCAGAGTCACACGTGGATTAATTAACACAGACTTTTACTGTCTATCTACAATGTTCAAAATAAGCTCATTTACGTGGCATGAGGGCAGGCAGCCTTGAACATGCGCGTGTGTATGCACACACACAGACACACGCACGCACACGCACGCACACACGCACACACGGACACACACACACACACACACACACACACACACACACACACACACACACACACACACACACACACACACACACACACACACACACACACACACACACACACACACACACACACACACACACACCCCATTATCAACAACAACAACAACAACAACAACAACTGAATTCAAAATTGGGAGTGAATTAAACTCTTCATTGATCATCCACTGGCTTCAATCATTCACTATCAGACACCTGTCATCATCAGGACCTGTGACTGGTTAACAGCTGTGTTATGATATTCTCACAAATATGAATGCATTTGCACTCACAAGCTTACTTTGAACGGACCTATTCATGCTGACTACAGGTGTGTAGACAAAGAAACAACAAAGAAAACAAATGAACTTGTGGGAACCCTTTTCTGCCCCCGTGAGAAAGAAGGTAATTTTGATGTTTAAGAAAAAGTTTTAAAGTTATGTTTACAATTAGGAAAATGTTTAGGTTGGGGTTTGGGTTATATTGAATGAAGCATTTGGGGGTTATGTTTAGGGTTAGGGATAGGGATTCTGAGGTTAGGGTTACAGCTGGGTGTGGTTGTAGTCAAGGTGAAAGCGAGGGTTAGGTTGGGCCAGCAGGTTAAGTAAAAATTAAATTTGTAATGAAAATTTGCTTTTGACGTCCCCGCAAAGATAGCAAGACATGTTTGTGTGTGTGTGTGTGTGTGTGTTTGTGTGTGTGGGGGTGTGTGTGTGTGTGTGTGTGTGTGTGTGTGTGTGTGCACACACGCGTGCGTGTGTGTGCGTGCATGTGTGTGTGTGTGTGTGTGTGTATCTGCGTGCGTGCACGTGTGCTTGCCTGTTCCCTGCAGCTGTTTATAGCATCCTGAGAGGCGGTAGATGAGATAAGCTCAGATCAGGGACTCTCCGGTCCTCGGGGCTGGCGCGTCACCGCTGTGCCTGATGGGGCATGATTTGGCACAACATAAGTCAGCCAGAACATACCAAACCCATGCTGTGCCAAAGCTCTTACTTGTTTTTCCACTTGCACAACTTACTGTAGATCTTGTCAAAATCATGCAAGCTCTGGCGCACTTAAAATGTGCTATGCATTAATCTACAGTTACAATGTGCTATGCATTAATCTTCGACCTAAACCAAGGATTTCTATGCAGTATATATACAGTATATCTGATTTGACTTTGGAAATGAAAATTGATATCTTAACTCAAAATAACATTTTGCTGAAGTTTCATAAGTGCATGGTAATTCAAGCAGTTAAAGGCATAATCAGAACGTATTACTTCATTGCAATGTGCCTCGAGCAGGCATGTGAAGTAGGAACCGTGCAACTGTTGCCAATCTGAACTCATCTGAACTAATTGTTTCAAACCCTGGCCAAAAAAGCTCTGCAGACCAAAACACCAGAGTGCAGAAATCTCACCTCAACCTACACTGGGCATAGCCAAGTACGCTGAAAACCACCAACCCACCAATCCATCCCCATTATCAGTGAGGCCTCCCCAACTGTGGAGATGAGTGTAGAGATGTGGGTGGCACAGCTCTCCCAGGCTTGATATTGGAAACTGCCTAAGAGCACACTAGAGTTAGTTGTGGTTGGCCGAACGCACGGGATGCAGGGGAACTATTGAGGCACTGGGTTTGGCAGGCCCAGACCATGACAACACAGCCTGGCCACACAAGCCAATTAAGACTCCTCTCCTCTCCTCTCCTCTCCTCTCCTCTCCTCTCCTCTCCTCTCCTCTCCTCTCCTCTCCTCTCCTCTCCTCTCCTCTCCTCTCCTCTCCTCTCCTCTCCATCTCTCTCCCTCCTCTCCATCTCTCTCATCTCCTCTCCTCTCCATCTCTCTCTCTCTCCTCACCATCTCTCTCCTCTCCTCTCCATCGCTCTCTCTCTTCCAGTGGTGTAAAGTGACTAAGTACATTTACTATGTCCTTAGGCTATTTGAAAATAGCCGATCTACAGGCTCACAACGCTACGTGAACTGCTATTTTCAAACATTTTTGTACTTTCACTTATTGATACTTTTACTTACGTAAAACATTTGAGTACTTTTTCCACCACTGCTCTCTTCTCCCTTTGTCTCCTCGCCTCTCCTCTCCTCTCCATCTCTCCTCACCATCTCTCTCCTCTCCTCTCCTCTCCTCTCCTCTCCTCTCCGCTCCTCTCCTCTCCTCTCCTCTCCTCTCTCTCTCTTCTCCCTCTCTCTCTTCTCCCTCTCTCTCTCACTCTCTGAGAAAGCATGCTCACACATTCCTCGCCTCCCTCTCGTTGCCTCTCTAATTGCGGCGGACTCAAAAGAGAGATGGAGAGAAGGGAATCACTGAGGGAGAGGAAGAGAGGGGGGAAATCAGAGAGAAAGGGGGTCATACCACTGAACCTCGTTGACCAGGACAAACTGTACCAACCCCCTCCTGTGTGTTTGTGTGTGTGTGTGTGTGTGTGTGTGTGTGTGTGTGTGTGTGTGTGTGTGTGTGTGTGTGTGTGTGTGTGTGTGTGTGTGTGTGTGTGTGTGTCTGTGTGTGTGTGTGTGTGTGTGTGTGTGTGTGTGTGTGTGTGTGTGTGTGTGTGTGTGTGTGTGTGTGTGTGTGTGTGCGTGTGCGTGTGGGTGTGCGCGTGTGCATACATGTGTGCGCATGTGCATGCACGCACCTGTGTGCCTGCGTGTGAGTTATGCTTTCACATTTCTAGCCCTTGTTGTGCACATAAAAGAGAACATTTTGCTTAGTTTTACCTTCCATTCTATTTGATTTATTAATGAAAGATTAGATTCACTCCACATCCTTGTATCAGTGCATTGGTTGCTGCAGCTAAAAGCATAAAGAGGGGATTGTGTTTCTTCAGCAACGCACAAAACGATCTAATTGTCAATTCCTAATCAACCAGGAGGCACGAGAATGGCTTCCTAATTATGTAACCATAGCAGTGGTGGACAGTAACTAAGTACATTTACTTGAGTACTGTACTTTTACTTGCGTATTTGCATTTTTGGATATCTATGACTTTCACTCCATTACATGTCAAAGACAAATATTGTAGTTTTGACTCCACTACATTTCTAGAAAGGGAAAAAGTTCATTATGAATCAACCACTTAAGCCCTATTTCTAATGAAAATAGATGATCTACAAGAGAGCAGATTTTTTCACTATTAAAAAAAGCAAGTACTCCACTATATTAACTTATTAACTACACATTTGACTAAGCAACTTTCACTTGTAGTTGAGCAATATTTGACAGGAGGATCTATACTTTGACTCAAGTACAGGGGTTGATACTTTGTCCATGCTGAACCATGCATAGTTTCTAACGTATCAACAATGAGGTGGACGATTTCTTTCCAGAGGAATAACTGTGTGAGGGGGACAGCAGAGAGTAGATCAGACTTGTACTTTTATTTGACACTAGCTCTTGCTGACTTCACTTGTAGGGTCTTCATAAGAACCATAAGTAATTCGTAATTTCTTAAGTTTTATATGACTCTTTCTTTACAATGTACATTTGCATGACTCTGGGTAAGAGACTCTATATTTGAAAAGTAGACAGTTACTGAATACGAAACACATGCCGATTTATGTAGTTATTTCTAGTTATTAAAACAAATCTAATCTGTACTTTTGGATTACTGCAAAGTTAACCATTGAAAATATTGCACCTTAAAAAAATGCATGCATTCACAAAAATTGGAGTACAAATAAATCTTCCATCATCCAAACATTTTCAATGCAAAAAAACAACAAACAGTAAAAAATAGCACTGCGAGAACAAACAATAGTTCCCATTGAGTATGTAAATGTGGTCTATTTTGCAGCTGTGTGCCTTACAGGGCTGAGAAACCCTGCATATGTCAGACATGCCTTTCATGAGTTAATGGTGTTGTTTACCATGAAAAACAAGATTGGGTCAAAACCCCAGTATTTGGCTGGGTGTTATATGCGGATTTGTGGGCAATTTGTTAGAGGGATAATAAGTGGTCCCAGCAATGTGTGGCACACACACACACACACACACACACATACACATACACATACACACACACACACACACACACACACACACACACACACACACACACACACACACACACACACACACACACACACACACACACACACACACACATAAAGAACCATCTAACCATCTACCCCCCCATCTACTTCCATGTATCTCAGTGTCAAATGTATCACTTTATGAATTGTATTTCTTATGAAGAGGATTCCTTAGCAAGCATCTCGCTCTCTCTTAAAGGGACAATGATAATGATATATCATTCGGTCCTAGCGCACACTCTCCTGTGATGGTATAGAAGGGTATGTGACGAGTTTAGTCTTGCCAAATTGTTCTGATGAAGATGTAGATAGAATGATATACTGTACAATTGCACATAGGGCCCAGTTCTCTAGAATTTGTCTATACTGCCTATTAAATCTTTATTTTGTAATATGTGGGACAATAATACTTTAAACTCAAACTGAACCTTTTTGGACATTTGTGTTTGTTCGATCACTACTGTTATTATACTAGGAGTGTATCTTATATCATTGCCTGCCCATTGCCTGCCCATTTCCCAGCAGCACCAGGGGGTCTAACAAAGTACTGTCAACCTCATAGACACATGAAAAAGTACAAAACCATGGCACCCCGTCTTTACGTTTGCAGTGTGTGTGTGTGTGTGGCAGTGGCGTTCTCTGTGTGGCAGTGGCCATGGTCGGCACTCTGCACAGCAGCAACTCCACACATGTGCAGTTTGATCATCCCATAGCTTGTAGCCGAACTTGGAATCTCCGGTGTTTACACAAAAACGCTAATAAACAGCTTACATTTTTGGAAAGTGAAAATTCAATGGGTGCAAAATGCCTTCTTCAGCGTGTCCCTGGTTCGAATCAAGACCGGCCCGACTGTATGCTGCGTGACATTCCCCTGCTCTCTGTCCGCCTTTCCTGTCACTATCGAAATAAAGCACAAATGCCAAAAGAAAAGAAATACGGCACAACCTTATTCCAGACGACTGACGGACTTGACTAACCAATAATGAAACTGTTGCAAAGTCTATCAGGCATCATATCACTCAGTGACAGACTTGAATGTAGGGTCAGAGGCTGAGGTTTGATTGGGAGGGCAGGGGTCTGGATTGAGAAAGAGGATCCAGGCTGTCCTGATGAGCTCCCCTGGGGGGTGGGGGTTGAAGCTTACCATATTTTTTAAAGATGCAATCCAAAATGTCATCACGCTTCCTTGACAATGTAACTAACTATAATTTAATTACACATTTTCTCCGGATGTAGTTCACCGGGAAAATCCCAGATTGGGTCAAAACCCCAGAATTTGGCTGGGTGATTATTGTTGATTACAGTAACTTATTTGTCACAATTTGATTACATTTTCCCGTAAGCCTGCATATATATGTAAAGAATGGTCGCAAATCAATGCTACTGGGATTGTTAGAAAAGAAAAATTACTTTGGAGGACTGTAAAATCCTCAGTGTTCATATATCCACTTCAAACCCAGAGTGAAATTTCCACTGAGTATTTTGCTTCGATAAAAAAAACAAAAACAAGCAGGCAATGTCAGTGTTTGTGTTAATGTTGTGTGTGATCGTCTCAGACAAAAACAGCCAAGGACGCAGGCAGTCCAGTCCAGACGCTAAACATAGAGCGCCGTGCATGCTACGTTTGTAAATTTCTCTTCGCTTTGAGGCTTCTGCGGTGTCTTTGCCAACGCGTCAGGGAGAGGTCAGGCACGGCACACAGAAAACAGCGCCGTGTGGATGTGACGAATGAGAGCGTGTGGGGTAGACAGGCATTCTGGAGGGCCAGAGCATGAGAAATGAGGCGGTTAGCCCCATACACAATCATAACAAAGGGGGAAGCGGTTTCCAGTGTGGTCACTGGGTCATTGCATGACAATTTCCTCTTACTGGAAAACAAGGGGGTCACAGCTTCACACTGAAATATACTCGGTGTGTGGTTCAGGCTCTGGACCAAGCTGCGCTTATTTGCAGGGGTCAAATGTTAACCTGGGTGGACCCTCGGAATTGCATAGAATATGGCTCCCATTTTCGCAGGGTATCGCTGCAGTTTTACAAAAGAAACCTCAACTAGTAACATATACCTCTCCTTGCCACTGAGACCTAAATGACTATTGGCATTTCTGAAATATTTGTGGATGCGTTTTTTTTTAAAAGCCAGTTTTAATTGAATGTGTTGCAGGAAGAGTGAAGTTCACAGGGGTGGCAGTAAATGTTTAAAAGCACAACACTGCACTTAATTAAACAAGCAGGTCACCATCTTGGAACGTTTAAGGTTTCTGAGTTCTCAGCTTTTAACATTATCCAGGTGGGTCCTTAGTTCACTCTGTCAGGGCATCCATCATTATTGCACGTCAGTGTCACCCTGTTGAGGTCACCAGGGCACTACCTGGACCCCCCCCCCCCCCCCCCCCCCCCACACACACACACACACACACACACACACACACATGGTCACACATACATGCAGGCATGTACACACACACACATACATACGCACGCATGCACGCATGCACGAACGCACGCACGCACGCACACACAAACAAACACTCACACACCTCAAGATCACTTGTGATGACTGCCTTCCTGCCATGCTCCAACAGGCAACACAGGACAGGACATGACACTGGCACATACACACAGTCTAACAGATCCACACCTTTATTCATTACAAAAAAATCAAAAATAAATGACAGTATAATAATTAGTATAATATTTTGCTTGAGAATTAGTGTTAGTTTTGGCTGGTGTATAGTTTTGGTTGAGGTTGATATAAAGCAGGGGTGGGTAAGATTGGGGTATTGAGTCAATCAGTTGAGTTGATCAAAAACAACCATTTATGCTGTCCAAAAAAACAAAAAACAAACAAAAAAACAATCACACTCAGGCCTGGTGGTTTGAATGTAAAACCCAATGAATCATAGTGGAGTGGTGCAGTGCAAATGAACATTAACAGCCCTGTTGCATATCATGTGTAGCTAACCTGGTAAGTACTGTCAACGCATTTACACACTGATGTTGTGCTATTTCGGCAACCCCCGGACTACTGTATATTGTTGCTTCATTATTATTGACTGTGCTTTTTGTGATGTTATCCCTGTATCTTAAAGTATACTTTTTCTTAGTTTGTATCTGTTACTTAACTGCTGGCCTCTGGCGACTGAATTTCACCCACAGAATCAATAATGGTCTATTCAACATTTTGGTAACTGTTATCAAGTTTTGGTAGACTGGTATCAAGTTTTGGTAGACTGCTATTGAGTTTTGCTAGACTGGTATTAGGTTTTAGTAGACTGGTATCAAGTTTTGGTTGACTGGTATCAAGTTTTGGTAGACTGGTATCAAGTTTTGGTAGACTGGTATCAAGTTTTAGTAGACCGGTATCAAGTTTTGGTAGACAGGTATCACAGTTTGGTAGACCATGGTATCAGGTTTTGGTAGACTGGTATCAGGTTTTGGTAGACTGGTATCAAGTTTTAGTAGACTGGTATCAAGTTTTGGTAGACTGGTATCAAGTTTTGGTTGACTTGTATCAAGTTTTGGTAGACAGGTATCACAGTTTGGTAGACCATGGTATCAGGTTTTGGTAGACTGGTATCAGGTTTTGGTAGACTGGTATAACGGTTTGGTAGACTGGTATTGAGTTTTGGTAGACTGGTATAAAGTTTTGGTAGACTGGTATAAAGTTTTGGTAGACTGGTATAAAGTTTTGGTAGACTGGTATAAAGTTTTGGTAGACTGGTATAAAGTTTTGGTAGACTGGTATAAAGTTTTGGTAGACTGGTATTGAGTTTTGGTAGACTGGAATTGAGTTTTGGTAGACTGGTATCAGGTTTTGGTAGACTGGTATCACGGTTTGGTAGACTGGTATCAAGTTTTGGTAGACTGGTATAAAGTTTTGGTAGACAGGTATCACAGTTTGGTAGACCATGGTATCAGGTATTGGTAGACTGGTATCAGGTTTTGGTAGACTGGTATCACGGTTTGGTAGACTGGCATCAAGTTTTGGTAGACTGGTATTGAGATTTGGTAGACTGGTATCAGGTTTTGGTAGACTGGTATCAGGTTTTGGTAGACTGGTATCAGGTTTTGGTAGACTGGTATCAGGTTTTGGTAGACTGGTATCACGGTTTGGTAGACTGGTATCAAGTTTTGGTAGACTAGTATAAAGTGTTGGTAGACTGGTATTGAGTTTTGGTAGACTGGTATTGAGTTTTGGTAGACTGGTATTGAGTTTTGGTAGACTGGTATTGAGTTTTGGTAGACTGGTATCAGGTTTTGGTAGACCGGTATCATATTTTGGTAGACTGGTATCAGGTTTTGGTAGACTGGTATCACATTTTGATAGACTGGTATTGAGTTTTGGTAGACTGGTGTTGAGCTTTGGTAGACTGGTATCAGGTTTTGGTAGACTGGTATCACATTTTGGTAGACTGGTATCAGGTTTTGGTAGACTGGTATCAGGTTTTGGTAGACTGGTATCAGGTTTTGGTAGACTGGTATCTACTATCCATTAGCTGGCTGCAGAACAACCAGAGACACTCCCCTCTGTGTTCCAACAACATATAATTACAGATCAGGATAGGAGAGCAGATTCTGAGGGGAAAATAGCAATCTCTTTTAATTACAAGGCAGCCTATGATCCATACCTATCCCTCACTGTAAATAGCTCTGTTAGACAACTCTATAGCTGGCGATATTATTTCTGTTCAAGTCAAGATGAATATTCCGTGGTAATATACACATTGAGATAGCACTGTAAATAAAATCATCTTGAGAAGTCTGACTGTCTAAAATGAACTAGAATACACTGCTAGGCAAGTTTGCAATGTTACAAATCTTAAGAACGGCAACAAACACCAAAACTGACAAATGGTAGCGACATCTCTAACTCCTGCTCTCCATTTAGAAACAGTTCCAGAAGCCATATAAACGGATCCCTGTAGAAGATATTCTAATACAAGCTTGAAAGACAACTGTTGAGTTGGACTGCTGTTCCAACACTTGAGCCAGTGGCAGGGTGTGTGTCCAGCTGTCATGACAACACATGCATGTCCACACATGCACACGCATACACACAAATATACCCACTGCAAGCGTGCATGCACAGTTTGCACACACACCCATGAATGCACTTGAACGTGCACACGGACGGACACACACACACACGTGCACACACACACACACACACACACACACACACACACACACACACAGACACACACACACAGTGCAGTGGTGGAGGTTCATTTGTCTCCAGGCAGATGAGCGTGTTACTTATCTCCTCACATAAACAAGATAAGCCGTGTCTATTTGGCCCTCGCCAGGGACCAGGGGTTACAGAGTTCTTTTCTTACATTCATGACTTTGTGCTTCTCTCCTTAACCACTTAAACCCCAGCATCCGTATTCTGGGGAAGACTTCCACAGGGAAATAGCAAATCTGCTCTTCTTTTTTACTACT
>NC_137610.1:26179546-26187046 GCF_963280865.1 Gymnoscopelus braueri
ATCGTATCGTGACCCAAGTATCGTGATACGTATCGTATCGTGAGATTGTTGCCAATACCCATCCCTACATGTCACTGACCCGTTTAGCCGTAGACAGGGCCACCAAGAGGACCGTTTTGAGACTAATGATCCTCAGATCCACAGACTCAAAAGGCTCGAACGATGGACGGCATAGTGCCTCCAGCACAACCGTCAGATCCCAGGCTGGGAACAGTGGCCTGTTACCCGGCCTGGCTCTCCTGGCGCCGCACATAAACCGGCACACCAAGGGGTGCTGGCCCACCGTCTTGCCATCGAAACCTTCGTGGCAAGCGAAATGGCCGCCCAAAACACCTTCACAGTTGAGAAGGATAAATCCCGATCTAGCCTTCTCTGCAGAAAGTAAGAATGCTACACACCGAGGCCTGGAAAGCCACCACCACTGGTGACTGTTCCAACCACCATCTGACATCGTAAGCATTCCTCGTGGACACGGCCCTTGCGCCCTGGATGGTAGCCACCACGTCAGGGGGAAGGCCACACGAGCTCAAATTCACCCTCTCACGGGCCAGACCCATAGGTCTAGGTCCTGAGGGCGTCCCCCCTCCCTGCCGCAGCAAGTCCCTGCCGACAAGGAGGGCCCAAGGCACGTCGTGAAGGAGAGGAGTTATCTCCTGACCTCTACGTGTCCCATGCTGGGGCCACCAGCAACATCAACAACCCTCGGAGCCTGACCCTCCCCCACATGGGGAGGATCAGCTCCATTGGCGGGAAAGCATAAAGCAGTTCGTTCAGGAGGCTCGGCACATGGAACGCCTGAATGGACGCGAGACGTGAGTCGCATCACAGCGTCATCTCGCACGCTAATCCGTCCAACACCAGGGAGGCCAAGCCTTCCTGCTTGTTGACATAGCACATGGTTGTGGTGTTGTATGCTCTGATCGAGACATAACAACCCCGAAACCGAGCCCCGAACTGTTTGAGAGCGAGGAAAAACCCCGTGAGGCTGGCGTCCGTGGTGATGACCTTCTGCGATATCACAGCGCCTATACTGACCCCCTGGGATAGAAAGGCCACCTGCGACCACGATCCGAGTGTCTCCACGCACCCTGGAAACACCACCACTTGCTGATGAGGTGAGTGGGATCCGAAGAGCCCACAGCCACCTCTATACAGGTCTCATGTAGAACCTGCCCAAGCGGATTAAGTGAATGACTGAAGCCATGAGACTCACCGCTTGCATGCCTAGTTTGTAAGTGACTTGACGCCCCACGCGAAAAGACCTCACACAAGCTAAGACGCTGTCTAACCTGCCCTTGGACAGCCGCGTTCTGAGCGTGTTCGAGTCCAGCGAGATCCCCCAGAAGGTGGTCCGCTGAGATGGAACCAGAACGCTCTTCTGGACGTTGATTGTGAACATAGCGACGTCAGGTGGGAGAGGGCCACGGCCGTGTGCCGTGCCACCTCCTCCTCTGAGCCTGCGGCAATTAACCAGTCGTCGAAGTTAAGTCGACTGATCCCCTGTCGCCGCAGTGGAGCTATGGCCGCATTGGTACACTGCACGAGCACTCGCAGGCTTAATGACATACCAAAGGGAAGAACCGTGTACTCGTACATTTTATGGAACAGAATAAAGCACAGAAACAGTGGAAACAGCATAAACAGTTCAACATACTCTTATGAAAACCCTTTATGTGTCTCAAAGCACCCGATGAATCTTTTCGCGGTTGCTCTTCATCCAGGAGCTCCCACTCTGGATGTCGCTGTGTAGCCTCGTCCTTCGTGGTACAGACGCCGGCTCTGAAGAGGCTAACGAGCTGGTGTTGTCCTAGCGAGCAAGCTAAGCTAGAACAGCGCTGCTAACAACCTGTTGCTTAGTGAGGCTAGCCATTCGTTGAAACCAGCCGCCACAGGTTCGAGGATCTCTTCCTCAGTGGCTGGTTCTCCCCGTCCGGGGTTCGTCGTGGACACCTCCTGGGTGTCCTGGTACGACGGGAGCTCCAGGAAATCCTCCCCGTCCTCCGCCATGTCGTCATCGTGAAGAGCCATCGACTCCTAGCTGGCAGGGGGGAGGGAGGGCCGCTGCTAGTATGCTGCGGCGGGGACAAGCCCCCACTCGCAGCAGCAGCGGCGGGAGGTGGCGTCAGCGTCATGGACGCTTGACGCTTTAGTCTCGGCATCGGCACCGGTGGGGGTCCCATGAGCTGGGGCCGCTCGTGCTGCACAACTGGGGTCCCCGGTCCGGTGGCGGTGGAGGTCTCACCGCTGTCTCGTCTAGTCCAGCCGACCAGGGTCCTAGCCCTGACAAGCCGAGCGTCGAGTTGAGAAACGGTGAACATCGCGCAGTTAGGACACGCATCTGGTTCACCCGGGTGGGTCCTGGTGCAGAACGCGTGATCGACCCCCAAGCAGTGGATGAAGACGCGGTGGGGGTCGTCTGCGGCGATGAGGGGGTCGCATTCCGCGAACCCGCAACTCCTCGCCGGTTCCATCTTGGTCCTCGGTCTGGGAAAACAACAGGCTAATAGCCTAGCTAGTAGCGTAGCCTAGCTGCTAGTATTAGCCTAGCCACTGAATGAATGAATGAGCTAGTAGCTGCTAACCGGCGTTAGCAGCTAACCGGCGTTTTCAGAACAGACCAAGAATTAAGGAAAAACTTGAGGAGATAGGAAAGGAAAAAAATAATATATAAGTCTCGGGAGTGAACTTATAAATAGCAAGATTTTTCCCGTGGGGAATATTCCTTATTCCCACTAAGGGTTTTGTTGTAAAAATCTTTCTGAGTACTTTTTGTGTGTGAATTAGTCTGCGCATACGCATGCAGAGAGTAGAAAAGAGCCTATGTCACGGGGAGCTTTTGTACTCCCGGGTCTTCCGGACTCGTGACATACCCTAAGCCAATCAGTAATTGGCATCGGGAGCGTGTGTGTTGCTCTGTCCATCGCCTGGGGGCGCTGATATCCCATAGTGAGTAGTAAACAGAGAACCGAGGTAAAACTATATACTGCCTGAAGGTGTGAAGCATTCCATTCATTCAAGGTCAAGTTGCATCATTGTTTTTCGTATTTGCATGGTGAACTGTGAACTGTACATAAATAAAGTGCATCATAATTAGTGAGGTTGCCCTAACAGGGCAACCAGACTATAGTACTCTTCCGACTTTATTATTATTCTAGATAAACTTTATTTTGATGCGCAATTTCTCCCACAGTTTATTTTTCCCACACTCGTGCCATATGTCAAATTGACCGGCTTCACCGGGAATCGATTGCTTGTACTTTGCTAAGAGATAGGTTGTATAGTTTAATTGATATTGATTTATTATTGTATTAAATGTCCCCATCGACTTTAATGGGAAAATGAAAAAACTCCCATTCAAGTATTTTTGTCTCGGAAACCGTAAGGGCTACATAACAGCCCATTTTACCTTTTGGCCTATAACTCTTGAACCGTAAGTCGTAGAATAAACGGATCTTTTTACCTGGATTCCATGGGTCATGACGCAACTCCCTATATAGGCCACGCCCATTTGCGTCTGGATAGATTTTCCGCCATTTAGAATTTTCTTCAAAACACACTTTTAGCTCCTCCTCCCACATATTTTATCAAAATTTCACAAAAATCTGTACACATGATCTCTGGACCCATGCGATAAACATATCCAAGCGGAATTTTATAGTCCATATCGTTCGTCCGTAATTGGCTTCCAAAGTTAGTGGGAGGGGCCTGTTTTACAAAAAATGCCAAAAATCAAGTTTGTTGTCAAGGTTGGTTTACTCAACGAATCCTCAAAAGCATTTCCACGTTGATCCATAGGGGGCGCCACAAATGCACAAAATGTAACCGTTGCAAAAACATGATTTGGGGGGGATCAATCCTCTCAAAATGAAATGCAAGTGTTCTCAGGAGTGACGTGACTATATAATTGTGCCGTTACATTTGTGGGAGGGGCCTGTTTTTTGTGGGAGGGGCCTATTTCCTAAAATCGAAACGCCACGTATCACGAATGCGGGATCCGATCGGCACCGAATTCGAATCGCGCGTCGCGCGGCCTCCGACGGTATTCCTCCCGGCGTATTCCTCGAGTCCCGGCGGCCGCGACCGGTGTCGGCGCAACCACACTTTGCAATTTCCCAGAATTGCAAAAATTCTAGTTGAAGAAGCTTTCCATCATTTAGTATGTGGCAACACATGGTATGCAATGTACGAATAACACTGGCATTACGTTGGCGTGCCCAAATTATGGCAATGTGACGCCACCCCTGACGCCACCTCATAGCACCCATCATAAAGGTGCTATATAGCAGTGGTTTTCTAACTTTTTCATGTCAAGGACCCCCAAATTGACACTTATTAGCCCGCGGACGCCCATTTGAAAATATATGCCAATGACTCCCATAAGAGAAGATTCTTACGGCTCTAGCAGTGATTTTCAACCATTTTAATTTCAAGGACCCCCGGTTTGACATGCATTAGGCTACGGACCCCCATTTAATGGCATTTCTATCTCTGGGACCACAATTTATGTTGTAAACTCAATGTTAATTTAACTCTGAGAGTGTACAAATGGAACAAAATGGACCCGAAAGGGTCCATTTGTACACTCTCAGAGTTACAGACTCATAAGGGTCCATTTGGTTCCTAACTACCTATCATTTAGCTGGGAACACCCTGTAACTCCCTGGGGGTCCCCGGACCCCACTTTGAGAACCAATGCTATATATAGGACCTTTGTGGTGCTTTATAGAACCACTGGGCCTACTCAGGGCTGTCACTCATACTGTCCATGCTGCACAAACGTTACGCGAAGCTTGGCCAATCAGTCAAGCCGACAGGTTGATTGAATCAGGGAAGTACAATCTCCCGAAAAAAAAACACAGAGAATCGGTGTGTCCTCTCCTCAGACCCGTTGTCAGACAGATACAGAACCGCTGGTCCGTCCGAATTGCCACTCGGCACTGCGCAACCGGGGGTCATATGAGACACACACGCCAAGTTTGAGACTGTCCGGTCGGACATTTTACGAGTGACGCCTGGGACAGACTGAGAGACAGAAATTTGGTGAATTATTGCCTAAACTAAGCTGACGAACCAAGAACCTCTAAAGAACCATACAGGGGCTGAATAGTTTCTTTGTAAAGTAGCGGTGCTATATAACACCTCAACCATATAAGCACCACTGAAGAACCAATATTTCTTTTGTGTGTACACAGTAATTACACATGGACATGGATCCTAAAGGCCACCGCTGCGCTCTGAGACGAGATCAGCCCGTGAGGTCACCTGCATGACTCAGACCATGTGTCCGGCCAGCCCCCTGAGAGCGTACGAATGGGTCCGTTTGGTTCCATTCGTACGCTCTCAGAGTTAAGTTAACATTTAGGATTTCACCGTGTGACTGGTGAGAGAGAGAGAGGGGGCAATGGCATCAAAGCCAGTGACCAGCGAACCATACATACATACATACGTCAATATTTACACCTGCGCCATTGTAAGGTACAAAAATCGGCTTGACTATGTGGCTTGGGGAAGAGTAAAGAGATACAGCACTGGTAGATAAATAGGGCAAGTGTGCAATGCGGATGGGCCCGATTAATGTTCAACCGGGTAATGATAGATTAGACCGGATAAGAACTGACACCGTGGAAGTGGTAATAAATGAGATAATGGCTTGAATTTATGGGCTGTCGATGATAACTTCATGCCGAGGCGAGTACACAAGCATTATGTGATTGTTAGATAGGGTTTCAATAGGGGGGGGGGGTTGTTTGTCACTCATTCATACAGGGGAAAGCAGTGAAATGTTGGCGGGATATATTCTGCAAGACTGACACAACGATACAATATACTGTAACAATAATAATAATAATACTACAATAAATACATTAATTATATGTTTCTTGTCTTGTTTGATGTATTATTCACACAATAAAAGTAAATTAAAAGTACATAAATTAGTGGTGAAACAGAGCTACGTGCAGGTAAGGAATGAAACCTTATACTAATTCCTCACCTATAAAAATAAACATAAATAAGTGAGATAAAGAGATGCGTGCGTGTGCATGCGTGAGTGAGAGAGAGAGAGAGAGAGAGAGAGAGAGAGAGAGAGAGAGAGAGAGAGAGAGAGAGTGCAAGACTGTATATTCTTATTCTTACATGCATGTTCATACCTATGTACTTTTGCATGCGTATGTGTATGCGTACGTGTGTGTGCGAGTTCTATTGCACGTCTTCTTTTTTTTTCTATTTGTGTGTACAGTACAAGTGCGTTTGTGGGAAGAGCCTGTGACAGGTATGTAACTGGGTATTATCCGGTGGCTTGCTCCCCAGACAGTGTACATACGTATGATGCACTGTGCCAGAGCCGGTAATTGTGGGCTCCGGAGCGAGAGAGAGAGACTATGTTACCATGTTAGCCTTATTATTATCATTATAAGCGAGAGTTTAACCTGCTGAGGCCAGGCAGAACTGGCTCGATGTTGCCTCCAGACAAACTAATGCTTACAAGCCCCGCTGTTTGTCACACATGTGCTCACTGGATCAACTCTCGTCTGATAGCAATTACTGCTCGGCTGTCATTGCAAATAACAATTTGTTATTTTTTTAATTTTTGACCTTTGTGCTAGAATGCAGCGGTTGTCTCAAAACCGTTCTGGCTCAGGCGCCCCCAAAATCTCGAAAGTGTTCGCGGGCGGCGGGCCCACCCATCCGAGCACTTTACATGGCAGCACAAAAGGCTTAAGGGGTCAGATGGGGTCCCCTCTGGCTGACACATCACAAGATATTCTTTTCTTTTACAGACATTTATTAAATGCCGTGAGAACTGAATAAATAAACATAAATACAGTATACATTAATTTGGTATAACATTTTCTCAAACGGAACAAAACATACAAACAAATACACTGGCAACAATGTTTACCTCATTGGCCGCATCAAAATATGGGGGAAACGATCTTGAACTCTTCTTTACATCTTAAACGTAAACGGCATCCACAACACTCGACGTACTCTGCTTGTTGCATGTTCTAGTGCTCTGTACAGAATGACTGCCTCTGCTTCTGCTCTGGTAATTAAACCATGATCTAAATCACCCTTGCACCTTAATTGACTGATCTGATTGAGCTGCCAGAGGTCAGTGTGACCCTAGTCATCACCAGGAAACACAAAGTAACTCAATACACAGCGAAAACAAAGAGAACAATCTAAACCATGAATTGACCAAAACAAAAAACATTATGAACTTCTTAAGTTCTTTACTTATTTATAATAAAATGAATTGATCATAATAAAATGATCAGTTAATCGATTGTGTTCTCAGCTTGGATCAATATCTACTTACATTTCTATTCATCACTATGAAAAGTAATTGTTCAAGGTTTTCAAGTTGTTGTTCTTTTCCATTCATTATTGGATATATTGTTATATTATAAAAACAATCTTAGTGTTTTGCCAATTATTTGGGGGCCCACTTGCAATATCCTCATGGCCCACCAGTGGGCCCCTGGGCCAGTGTTTGAG
>NC_137610.1:26189546-26197046 GCF_963280865.1 Gymnoscopelus braueri
GACAGAGGGAGAAAGTTTTTCACAACAGGTGCCAAGCATAACAGAGGAGAGGAGAAAAACATGGTGGGGTTAGCTCACAGCCGGGCTTCCCGCTCACGCAGTGTCACAAACACAAAATGGGACTGTGCGTAACCACGAGCGCGCATGTGTGATTATGTGTGACTACGTGTGATTTCGTGTTCGATAGGATGTGTGTCTGAGGAGGATGCGTGTGTGTGTGTGTGTGTGTGTGTGTGTGTGTGTGTGTGTGTGTGTGTGTGTGTGAGTGTATGTGTAAAAGGAGCAGATCTGCAAGCTTGAAACACGACGCGAAGCGACGCATTTTGAGCTTGTAGATCTGCAACTTTTTGCAGTTTTTTTATTTGAATCCTGAAAAGTAACACTTTTGGACAGGTGGAGGTTTCCACCCGACAGAGACGATTTGTGCGTACGTGTGTGTACGTGTGTGTGTGTGTGTGTGTGTGTGTGTGTGTGTGTGTGTGTGTGTGTGTGTGTGTGTGTGTGTGTGTGTGTGTGTGTGTGTGTGTGTGTGTGTGTGTGTGCATGCGTGCGTGCGTGCGTGTGTGTGTGTGTGTGTGTGTGTGTGTCACACACGATGCATGTGTCAGTGTCTTCACATGTAAGTGCACGTTGAGCAGGCGGCCAGCGCTGGGAAGTGAATAAGGTCATGAGCACGGCCGGCTCACTGCTCTGCTATGTTCATCAGGGGCACGGCACATGTGTGTGTGTGTCTTGGACGTGTGTGTGTGTGTGTGTGTGTGTGTGTGTGTGTGTGTGTGTGTGTGTGTGTGTGTGTGTGTGTGTGTGTGTGTGTGTGTGTGTGTGTGTGTGTGTGTGTGTGTGTGTGTCACCGAGAGACACACACACACACACACACACGCATTCCTGAGCAACGTGTAGGCGGCAGAGGGAACGTTCTCCCCGTGCTGCAATACTGGAGGTTTGGTTGTGAGACATCAGTGTCAGCGCATAGCGTCACTGACAGTAAAGAAGACCCCGGACAGATGGTGACATGGTCCGCGGATTACCCCCTCCGTTTGTTACGCCAGTGACGTGGTTCTCAACCTTTTCTGTGCCATGTATAGGGGCCCACTTGGATATCTGCAAAGGCCGCTCACGGCCCACCCATTCTGACCACATCCGCAGCCGAATGGTGGGTCTGGCGGGTGGGCCGTGTGCATTTTCAGAGCTTTATTTTGATGATCAATCGATCAATTGTGTTTTGGCTTGATCGGTATACTGTAAGTTCCTATTTAGCACGATGGAAACACATTTTCAAGGTTTGAAACATACCATGACGTTATATCATCAATAAAATCATAGTGCAGTGATACTCAAACTCAGGCCAGGGGGCCACTTCCGGCCCACGAAGGAATTTTTATTGGCCCCCAATCAATCAATAAAAGAAAATACAATTATTATTATTATGTAAGATAATAATGAAAACAAGTCTCATCTTGAATTACAGTAAATTACATTACATTTAATTACTTTTATTACATTGAATAACATCACTATTACATTCATAATATCCAGAATTAATATTAAATATATCACTCAGCAGAACCGTCACCAGACCCAACTGACCCCAAAGCATACAATTTAAATGTGCAGCACTGAGCAGCAGCAAGCACCGAAAGGTTGATGCCAAAAAAAGATGTCACTTTAACCCCAAATGGACAGATGATTTAGCTGTTTAGTTTTTATGATCTCATGCCAAACATTTAGCACTGTGTTTGATTTGTCAACGAAACGTACAGTGCCACCATTATGACCGCAATTTTATCAACTGGCCCCCCGGCACCTTGCCATCTTCCTAATGGCCCTTTGCCATTTGCGTATAGAGGGAGCAACCATGATCTGGTACCAGAGGTGGAAAATGTACTCAAATTTTAAGTAAAGTAAAACTGCAATGTAGAAATACTCTGTTACAAGTAAAAATCCAGTAATCAAAATTTACTTGAGTAAAAGTACAAAAAGTAGAAAGTACTCATTGTGCAGAATGTCCCATTTCACAAGTTTTCAAATGTATAAAATTTATACAAATCTTTAGAAAATTGCAGATCCACAACTCACAATGCGTCACATCGCGGCGCATTGTGAGCTTGTAGATCGGTAGCCTCGATCTCCAGGCTTTTATTGCTTAGTTTTGCTAAAAAATAAAAGCCTGGCCCAACCATAGCCTGTACTGGGTATGAGGAAGTGTTTCATTTCCCAACCAACCAGAGTGCAGTGGGCGTCGCTCGTAATGTTGTGTTAACGGGGCGGGGGTTGACGGACAGATCGGTGAACCAATGGGATCAGCCGCAATCTCTCGCCGGCTCTATACACCCGCCCCTCTATACACGAAATCAGGAGCATTGGGGCAGACTAGTAGATCGGCTATTCAAATGGTTGAAATGTTTAGGGCTGAAGTGGGCAATGCATGTTTTGTAATGATAATACAAATCTATAAAGTAACTAGAAACTAAAGTTTTCAAATAATTGCAGCCGAGTAAAAGTACAATATTTGAGATGTAGTGGAGTAGTAAGTATTGAAAATTGGAAATACTCCAGTAAAGTAAAAAATACCTCAGTACCTCAACAAATTACAGTACTTGAGTAAATGTACTTAGTTACTTTACACCACTGCCCTCAGGATAAGCCATTTGAGTAAAGGGGGAGCAACCGTAATCTGGTACCACCCAAATATAGAACAAACATGGGACAATTCTCATTCTACCACTCTGCCACCAAAATGTGGAATGCCCCGACACCATACAAGACGTGTAACACAAAAACATCTATCAGGAAACCACAAGGGGAGGTAAATGTCATTCTCCCATCTCTTTTGTACATATAGTGTTTGTATTTGTTGTGTAAAATTTGTTATGCTATTGTTGATGAATTGAATACATAGGACCACAATGGAAACAAGTCCCCGGGACTATCCTTTAAAGCCTTAATGTCTTACTGTAACACAAGCTGTTACATTTCTGACTAATAAAGTATTCAATAAATCAAACAACTCCCTGTCGTAGTGTTTTGCCAATTATTTGGGGCCCACATGTAATGTCCTCACGGCCCACCAGTGAGTGGGCCCTGCCGCACACGTTGAGAATCACTGTGTTACACCATCAAATCCTGTGTTTACAAATGATGGAGGAGGATTTTACAGTCTAGTCACGATCGATAAATAGATCATATTTCTCCGCTCTCTCTATATGCTCCCACCTCAGAGCAGGACATACAGTACGAAAAGGAAGAGAAAAAATACATATGAAACCCATAAACTGAGTATGGGTTTCATATGTATTTTTCTCTTCCTTTCCGTGGTGAACATGATATATTGCTCAGAGTATTGATATTGCTACAGTGGCATGCAAGAATGCCATAGAATGTGTGTGGGACGTGGGCCAGGGTATTACCCAATATACGAGCGCAAAGGGCGTATATAAGTGACATTTTCAGAATTTTTGAGCTTTTCATTGATTGTAATAATTTAATTAAAAACAACATAAGTATATATATTAATATAAAAAAACATTCATTGTAGCCTAATCTGTATATACTGTAAGTATAAATTGCTTAAATATGTTGTTTTTAATTAAATCATTTAAATCTATGGAAAGCTGTAAAATTCTGAACCTTTCACTTAGGCCCTTTGCGCTCCAAGGCAAGCCCTCATAAAGTTCAAGTTGTGGCGGTGTCTGTCTGTCTATGGCGGCACGCGGATATGTCCATATATGGACTGTCTGGATTTGCCCACGCTCAGCGCAAGTTGGCATATGATATGCCCAGACAGAAACCATTGTTTCTGTTGTGTGTTATAGTTATGTCAGACCAGAGCTTGATCAGCGAGAGAGAGAGAGAGAGAGAGAGAGAGAGAGGGGGGGGGGGAGATATGAAGGGAGCGACAGACGGAGGAGAGAGCGTATTTCACCCCTCGTCTCTGTCAGGTGGAAACCTCCAAAACAGTTACTTTTCAGGATTCAAATTCAAAAATAGCAAAAGCAGCAGATCGGCAATCTCGAAACGTGTTGCTTCGCGCCGCGTTTCAAGCTTGCGGATCTGCTGCTTTTGATGCTTTTGTGTGATCAAGTAGGGCGTTAATTTGCGAAAAAAACACAAAAAGTTAAAATATGGAGATGAGAGGTTTCTGCCCGACAGCAACGCCATGCTATAACTCTGCCAGTGCTGCTGTGTACCCGAACCTGAATGAGCTGATCAACATGTCGCAAAGCAAAGCATAATTTGTCACACATCCTGGAATAACGCCGGGCAAGTGGGAAAAAAACCTTGTTGCTTCCGCCGAATGTCCTGGAGTACAGAGAGTAATTGCAGATAGTATCATAGAACTTGGATCTGGATCTGGAAAGCTCGGCGTATAAACCTGTTTCTCCCTGCTCATATATCACTTCACTCCCATTCTATTATCCTATCGCATATCGTCTCGCTGACCCTTATGAGGTGATTGTTTTTTTGTTTTTCTGGGTTACTGAGGGCAAACGTGATATATATCTTCCACAGCCACCATATGGTTCTAAAAAAAAATAGAAAGAAAAAAGATGGAAACACTGTGGCAAAGCAATGTACGAAATATAATTCATAAGAGAGTCTGAACCCCCCCCTTCCCCCCGCCCCCCCCCCCCCCCCCGAGGATTAAGTCGGACATAAATAAGAGGCCACGCTAATGCGCTGTGACACATTTGGCAAGGCACACTCTACATACACAACATATATATTTCAATAGAAACAGATACGATACAGATCCTTGAGTGCCAGATCATGATAATAACCCCCCTTTTTTTGTACAACCTCAAACGCAGGTTATTCCAACATTATTTGTTATTTGTTCCAACATTAAAATGGATGGCCCCTTGTTAGTGCAGTGCATTATCATATCATCGAAGTTTATTTGAGTTGTTTTCCCATGTGAGGAACATACTGTTCCTCACATTATAATATGCTTTTTGGATGTCCTCATATGGCTGCTGCATGGGCCGAGCTGGATGACTCCTGGTCCAATTTTCACTGAGAGTTTCACTTCTATAGGCCTCTCTCCCTCCGCCAGGTTCACTGAAAACCAGACAGTCAGTCCACTTCCAGCCCTGCATGCTCCCCCTATAGCTGCCATTTCGCTGCTGTCGGGAAACCTCTTATCTCCATATTATAAGTTTTCGTGATTTTTTTGGGGGGAAATTAACACCCTACTTGATCATACTACAGCGTCACACAAAAGTATCAAAAGTAGCAGATCCGCAAGCTCGAAACGCGGCGCCAAGCGACGCGTTTCGAGCTTGCGGATCTGCTATTTTTAAACTTGAATCCTGAAAAGTAACAGTTTCGGACATATGAGGTTTCCACCCGACAGAGACGATCTATGACAGCCACTCATCTGAGCCTGACTCACACACACAAAGCACACTCAGCTCCATGGTAATTCGTGTCAATAATAACTGAGAGTGAAAGTGAGGCCTACTGAGACTCACTAAATGTTGAAATAGATAGTGGTGTTACATAAGAACTGTAGACAACAGGAATGTACAACTGGATCACATCTACCAAAACGTTATTGCCACAAAAAAAACAAAAAACACTTTTGCCACAAAAACGAAGCAACATTTCATCCTTTTATCCTGCACCCCGACCTAAAGACAGTTTGGATATTGTTGCTGTCGGGCTGAAACCTTGTATCTCAATATTTTTTAAAATGTTTTGTAGATGAGCTATTTTTGATTTTTTTGAAAGTGTAAGTGGTTTTGTGTGTCAGTGGGCTTTTATAAATATTGAACCAATGAAAATGATTAACAACAACTACAATGGAACACTTTTCTTTTCCATTTCCAGAAAAGTTATGGTTTTGGACATACAGTATAAGATTTCCACCCGACAGTGACAATATGCACAGTCAAAAGAAAGGTTGGACATTTCATATATATTCCCAGCACCCCTGAATCATCCCTGAATTATAGGATACAATATATATCATATTACAGTACGTAAATATGTAAATCTTTCCCCCTAAGATACAGTATGTCACAACGAAAACTTGAGAGAAAATGTGTTTCCATTAGGACAGATTGAAAATCTGCATCCTTATTCTGGAAGGAACATTAGCCAAAAAAGAGCTGATCTACAAGCTCACAACACGTCGTGAGGCGACGCTTTGTGAGCTTGTATTTGGGCTGTTTTTGGCGAAGAGATTTGGCGTAGATCGAAAAAGAACGCACCAAGTACAGCGCATGTCAGGTATAGAGGGTCTAGTGGTTAAACTGAAGTGATATGGATGAATTCCAAATGTTATCAAACTACTCTGCAGCACCCATGGACTAGTGTCACGGCACCCACTTTGAGAAACCGCTAGGCCAGCGGCGCCCCCACAGTGATTCTAATGCAAGCTGGTAGATTTGAGGGGGCTTTGTTTTGCTGTTGTACCTGCATGAGTGAGTGACAAATAAACCCCTCTTGAGTCTGAGTTTCTTTGTTCTACAGTTTGACCGTTTGTTCTACTGTTCTACACAACATTTCTTATCATTCATCTTCATTCATCTTAATGTTTTTGGTTCAATTCTGTTTAGTTTCAGTTCGTTTCCAGTGTGGCTTTGCTTTCATTGTCTCCGCCAGGCCGAAAGGCATGGCGAGAGAGTATGTTTTCGCCCCTGTCCGTCCGTCCGTCCGTGTGTCCGTGTGTCCGTCCGTCCGTCCTGTCTGTGTGTTACCACCAAATCTCCGGCACCGTAGGCCCGGTCGCTGCGAAACTGTGCACACACACTCCCTGGATGCCAATTCAGAACCTCTGCCTCAAATTTTTCACATGGGCCTGTTATAGCGCCACCAGGAGGCCGATTTGTGCAAAACCCATTTTTTCCCATTACTCCTACAGTTTTTAACCAAACCTCATGCAAATCGGTACACAGTATCTCTATAGTCATGTGATCAACCCTGATCTGTCCGATTTCCCATATTCCATCCTCATTGGCTAAGGTTACCATCCAAAGTTTGCAGGATTGGTCCGTTTTGAACAAACTGCCTCAAATCATGAACGCAGCTTGCCATTTGCATAAAATTGCACACGCACATTCCCACTAGGCCGAGGAAGAAATGGCACTTAAAACTTTTCACATCAGCCTCATGGTGGCGCTATAACAGGCCGATTTGCATTTTTAACTATAACTGCACCGATCTGCGTGAAACTTTGCACGCCTACTCCCTAGAGGCCAAGGAAAAACATCTGCACTGCATTTTTCACATCTGCTTTTTACAGCGCCACCAGGAGGCCGACTTATGTCAAATACATTTTTGGATATTAATCCTTCAGATTTTATCCAAACATCACACAAATCGGTACACAGTATCTCTATAGTCATGTGATCAAGACGCATCTGTCCGATATTTCATATTCCATCCTGATTGACTAAGGTTGACTTCCAAAGTTTGCAGGATTGGTCCGTTTTGAACAAAATGTATGAAATCATGAACGCGGCGTGCGATTTCCGTGAAAATTTGCACGCACATTCC
>NC_137610.1:26202046-26227046 GCF_963280865.1 Gymnoscopelus braueri
GTCCATTTGGTTTCATTTTACGCTCTCAAGAGTAAAATTATTGTTAAACATCTGCATTACTTAATTAAAGAATTGTTGTTTTGTTTGCTTGTTATCTCTCCTATGGTAGGCTACCACATCAGTCAGCATGGAATTGTGGACAAAATCGTAAAATATTCTAAGTTAAACTTTTGGGTCTGAGAGGCTAAATCTCATCAAATGGTGAATCCGTGGCTCAAATGCCCAATAAATAATGGACCTTGATATGAAAAGGGTTGAAAACCACTGAAATAGGGCATTCATTTACGGGTAAAAACCCCCCCCCACAAAAAAGTTTAAAAACATGGAGATAAGAGGTTTCTGCCACCGACAGCAGCGTTCTAATAAGCGGACTTGGCAACACACTGGTGGAGCCTCAACAAGGCCAGTTCCAGGCTGAGCTCCTACATCTATACAAAGCTCCTTTGAGCTTCAGCGGTAGGCTCCTCCCCCCCACCCCCCACCCCCCGCGGTCCGTCCCCCTCTGATGAGTCAGCAGTCCACTATCGTACAGGGGCCTGGCCTACTTCTGCACAGGAATTCGACCTATGACATCAGTCCGTCTGCTGCAGGGAGGCCAAAGTCTGTCCGCCATAGTCCCTGTTAAAGCCTTTAGAGTCCGAGTGACACGGCTTTGAAGATTCCTGTGTGAGTTTCCTATAAGTGACCTCCTCACCCTCTCTCTCCCCCCCCCCTCTCTCTCTCTCTAACACACACACACACACACACACACACACACACACACACACACACACACACACACACACACACACACACACACACACACGCACACAAAGATACAAACGTGTGTGCACACTCACATGAATAAACACAGGCCCGCGCGCACGCACACACACACACACACACACACACACACACACACACACACACACACACACACACACACACACACACACACACACACACACACACACACACACACACACACACACACACACACACACACACACACACACACACACACACACAGGGATGAGAAAAGCTAATGGAAGGGGGGTGGAGGGTGGGGGGTGGGTGCGTTTGAGAGAAGAAAAACAGAAAACGTGAGAACAGAAGTGGAGAAGAAAGACTGATTAATCCTCCCTTTGGTGGTGTTCTCAAGACTTTTGATTGGGCCGCTGTGCTCTCTCTCTCTCTCTCTCTCTCTCTCTCTGTGAGGTGGTTTGATGTTACATTCTTCCACATCAATAGCACCTTTGCATCAATTACCCAACAAAAAACATCGTTCAGCAGAGGGAAGGGCATGTGTGTGTGTGTGTGTGTGTGTGTGTTTGTGGGGGGGGGGGGTGGTCTGGGGGGCTTCGGAGCAGTACTGTGGGAGACAACCTCCGAGCAGCACATTCCAAGCTTTTGTCGTCCATGGGAATTTGTTTCCTGTCAACGTCTTAAGCCAATAGATAATATGTTATCAGGGATGGGTAGCCCCCCTCCCCCCGTCTCCGCATAAACACACACACACACACACACACACACACACACACACACACACACACACACACACACACACACACACACACACACACACACACACACACACACACACACACACACACACACACTCGCACGTGCATGCACACGCCCCGGTGATCGAGGAAAATATATGTGAGGGAAATAGCTTTTAAGTGAGACGTCTGCTCCGGTGATAAACGCTTGCTGGTTTTTGTCCATGGCGGCAATCATTAAAGCGCCACGGGGGGAAGACTCAATTGAGGAGAGAGAGAGAATCATAATGTAGCTCGGGAAAAACGGCCCGTCGGAGCCCCCCTTCCCCCCTCCCCCCCTCCTCCTCCTCCTCCTCCTCCTCCTCCCCCGGGACCCCGACGAAATAATCAACAAGGAACTCGTCAAGGGGCCCTGCCAGGTTCTTACTAGAAGTGACATAGAATATGCTTTCCGACTTCCCTCCCTCTAATATGGATGTTTTGGGGTATTATTTTCATTTTATTTCATGGCTGTTTTGCCCTAATTTACGAGGTGCTCCACACATGAGCTCGTTTGGTTTTTACGGCCTTGCGTTTGCCTGTGTCTGCAAAGAGAGAGATGTGTGTGTGTGCCCTCGCTAAGCTAGACGGCCGGCCTGGGGCCAGTAAACCTCTCTCTGTACAGGCAAAAACCGCAGCCATTCTCACTAACTTGCATCACTTTTCCCAAACCCCTACCGAGGAAGCTGCACGCTCAAAGTACCCATTTATACTTCGATGCACGGCGGTTCGCCGAGCGACTCCATCGTATGACGTATGACCGTTAACCACTTAAACCCCGACATCCGTATTGTGGGGAAAGCTTTATTTGCTCTATTTGCAGATTGGCTATTTACAGCGAAAGCTTTCCCCACGATAACAGAAAAACAGAAAATACACCAGTATAGATCAAGCCCTGAGGGACTCCGGTCAACCATACGGGGTTTAAGTGGTTAACCTATGACGATGATCTGTGATATTTGCTGCACAACACTGGCATATGAGGTGTATAAATCATGCATATAGGCCTTGGCTATATTTGAAAATAGGGTTCGCCTGGGTTAAGGGACGCCTGGGTTAAGAGCCTTAACCACTTAAACCCTATGGTTGACTGGAGTCCCTCAAGGCTCTATGCATGAATTTGTCGATCTTTGATTTTCTGCGAAAGCTTTCCCCACGATACGGACGCTGGGGTTTAAGCAATTAAACAGAGGCCAATGTGATATTAGTCAATAATTTTGAATCCATCCAAACAACAGCAAAAGCAGGAATGGAAGTGGGGTACAGCAATTTTGGAGAAGGTGTGCAAGAAGTCATAGAGAATTGTGTGTTATTTTTGAGTTTTTTCGTCATCCATTCTTTTCATGCGAATCAAACGCACTCTGTGTGCAATGGGCTTTTAATGATGGTTATAAGCATCAGCTGTCCCTGGATTCACCTCTCTCTTATTTTCTTTTTACATCTCTTCTTACCTTTATAGCCTACCTCTCTCTCTCTCTCTCTCTCTCTCTCTCTCTCTCTCTCTCTCTCTCTCTCTCTCTCTCTCTCTCTCTCTCTCTCTGTTACCTCAACGCACGGCTCAGCCCATATTTCTTGTTCCCAGGAATTCTATAGGAATCCGATACCTTTCACCCTTAATGTTTTATTCTGGGGCTGTTTATAAATCTGACCAACGTTTATTACTTTGGAGAGTCCCACACTTCTCTATTGCTCCCCTTTCTCTTTAACCCCTCACCACCCCTCCTCACCTCCCTGCATAACTCCATCTCTCTCCCACCCCCCCCCCACCCCACCCCAATCCATATGTACCCTATATGGAAGGAAGTGACTGGGTCAGTGGTATGTCTGCAGAGTAAACAGTGGCCAGCGGTGGGTCTGGGCCACAGGGTTATCGGGTCCCGTCTGTCTGAGGGGGGACCCTAACCCTCCCCCTTTTCTCTTTTTGTTTTGTTTTGTTTAGACGTCCTGACAGGCAGGTGACCCCCAGCCACATCCTCCTCTGCCTCCTCCGCTCCATTCTTCCCACGGCGCCGCGTTGTAAAAAAAAAGAAAGAGAAAAAAAAGAAAAAGTGAAAGGCCGCAGTTTTACTTCTTTACTTGCGGGGCAAACAAGCGGTTGGAGGGTAGCCAAACACAGGGCACAAAGGGGGGGGGGGGACTCGGCCCCCCGGCCACCTGAGGCATGTGTGTGGGTCGCCGTGCGCGGCTCCTTTTCACACAGGCATCTGAGAAATGCGGTTTGTTCCGTTGCACTATTAGGGCCAGACAGACAGACAGAGAGAAAAGGTAGTGGCTGTTGACAAATATTTACAGATCACTTCAACAACGGGGAGGAACGCGGGGAGGGATGTCTCTATCACTCAGGCCCCTTCCACCTCCTCCTCCTCCTCCTCCTCCTCCTCCTCCTCCTCCTCTGTGTGTGGTACTGCAGTGTTCTTCAGCTGTTTTGTGGGTCTGTCTGAGGCTGCTGGGGCCTGTCAGCCTGTCAGATTAAGGCCCGGGTCTCCCAGAGTCTTCCTTAAATGCCACAAGCTTTGTTTTCATTGAGGAGGGGTGTAGAATGCGTGTGATCTCTCGCCGGCCCCCCTCTCATCCATCTCTGCCAGGGGGCATAGGGGGCAAAGGGGGTAATGGGGGGGTGGCGGCGGGAGAGGCTAGGGGCATGGGTCACGCAAGGGGGAAGAGCAGGGGTCAGAGGTTAAGCTAGGCAACCCCGGCCTTTATTTTGGAGCAGAATTGGGACTTGGGAAGGAGACGGACGCACGCACGCACACACACACGCACGCACACACACGCACACACATGCACGCACACACAGAAACACAACACGCGTGCGCGGACACACATCTTCTCACATCTTCTCTAGTAATAAAGCCTTCCACTGACATTTCGCTCATGTCTGCAACACTGCCGTTATTCATGCAGAGCGTGTCCTGTTATTGAGTGCAGATGTGGAGCCGTAATGAGCGCTGGCTCGGTGATGAACAGAGGGCCGTGCTGTGCCAGACCAGGAGAGAGAGAGACAGAGAGAGAGAGAGAGAGAGAGAGAGAGAGCGAGAGAGAGAGAGAGAGAGAGAGAGAGAGAGAGAGAGGAGAGATGGATGAGCTGAGTGAGATGAGTGTGTTGAGCAGGAACACTGTGAATGTTGAGGTACTGTAATGTCTGATGCGTGCAGGTGCAAAAAGACAGATGCTAGGGGGTCACAATAGAGCTGTGTGCTTCTGGGCCGGACTTGACAGCTTGGATAATTTGGTTAAAGTGACAGACTTACTGAAGCGGATGAAACCACTGGTCAGTTACCGCTGTTAGCCCACTTTCAGCCTGGCGTCCGTATTTAGGGCCAGAGTATTTTTTTTAAATGTCGAAAATAGCTCAAGTTACCAGCTCTAAAAGCTCACGTTGTGTTCGGCTATTTTCACCGTGACACCGTCTTATGACTCAGTATAAAATAGGGCTCAGGTGGTTATAAATACACAGCCTTCTTTTTGGTTTGATCCAAAATGTTGGTCATTTTGTGCAATGTTTACAGCGATTGTTAATGTCATTGGAAACTGTGCCACAATAATTCACTGTCAACAAATATGTTTGGTATTTTGATGCTTTATTTGAGATAGGTCAGTGTAGAGAGATAGGAAATCAAGGGCAGAGAGAGAGGAGAGACAAGCGCAAGACAAGATGGGAATCACACTCCAAACCCATCCTCATGCTGACCAGGAGCATAAGTCTGTGCACTAACTGGCTAAGGCAGAGGTTTTCAATCCTTTTCATATCAAGGTCCAACTCAAAATATAACTAAACAGGGCAGGTAAGCACCAACAGAAAACAGACAGCTTCTCAGACACTGCCCCCTGTTGAAGACCCATGCATTACTGTAAAGAAAGGGTAAAAAGAAACAAGTCAAGGAAGTGAAAAAACAAGGTCAATCAATCTTGCTACGTAAGAGCTTATTGTGACGGGGAACTTTTCGTCTTCACCAGAGAGATTTGAGTGAACGTTAGTCAACGGACGTTGGAGCCTTGCTAGGTAATGGTATTATGCAATCTACTACCGAAGAAAGCCTGTATCACGTAGTACGCTTCAAAGTTCACTTATCAGATGTTACGTGCCCACTACGTCAGCCCACGTTCCTGACATCACTTGTTAACTGTGTATATCAGGCATGTCCAAAGTCTGGCCTGGGGGCCAATCGTGGCCCGAGACATCCTTCCTAAATGTCATGTGAAATTCATACATTGACATGTTTGTTGGAAATTAAAGGGATACTTCACTTTCGGGCCGGGGACACATTTAAAAAAAATATTAAAAATAAATGAAAAAAGTTATGGAAAATTCATGGCCCCCTCACGACACGCAGTGTCCTACTAATGTGTGAGGGGGCCATGAATTTTCCATAACCTTTTTCATTTATTTTTAATATTTTTTTTAAATGTGTCCCCGGCCCGAAAGTGAAGTATCCCTTTAACCTGGACAGATAGGCTATTTCTCAGTGGAATTTGTAAGCATTCCTAACTGCTTGTTTCACTCTCAAGATGTGAAAGAAAGGCCTTTTTTTTTTCTTTTATAAAACTTTTTGTGGAGACTTTTTCACACCTGGGTTACATTTTGGCTACACTACCAAAGACCATTTATTGGACTGTAAATATAATAGCAATACAGTGCATGCATAAAAAAGGCTGAATTGTTTTTGAAGAGTGGCTTACATTTGGTTACGCTGCCAACAAAAGGCAATTGATATTGCACAGTAGTTAAATAAAAGTGTTGTGACGCGATGCATTTGTATGTGACTTTGTTATGATCCAAAGGTACAGTATGACAGGAGACGCAGTCAGCCCTAAGGTATTTTCATATTTTCACATAATGGCCCCCTTTGAAAAAAGTTTGGACACCCCTGGTGTGGAGTGTGGGATTTGTGACTCCGCTCTGGTCTCGGGCATTGGTTCTCAATTTGGGGTTCCGGGACCCCCTAGGGGTCCTTGAGGGGGTTCCAGGGGGTCACGATGGTCACGATGAGTGCTCGGGAGGGAACTGTCAGGGGTAAGTGTCTTGCTCAGGGACACTTGGACATGTATTCTGGGGGGACTGGGGCCAAACCAGTGACCTTCTCTGATTACCAGACAGTCACTCTACCCATTAAGCTACAGACGCCCTCCAGCATAGCAAGTAAAGGAGTTCTGGACCAAATTCTATAAATAAAGGTAGAATGTTTGATGCTTGAGATGCCGTGCGTCTCCACTTTTAAGTTTTGTGCTCCGCATGCTTGGAATAACTGACAGCTTTCTTGTTCCTCTATAGGTCATTTTCAGTCGGGACATATCAACTGGTCAATTCTAATTGCACCCGTTTTACATGTCCCGCGTAAATGTTGATTTGTCATGCGATGTCATTTTATTTTAAATTCAGTTTATTATACATATTTTATGTCTACTTTATTGTTTGTGTTTTCTCCAAACTTGTGTTTTCTCCACCACTGGAAAAGAGGGTATCAGCCCTCTTCAGTTTTCCGAGTCAGTCAGTTTTCCGAGAACGAAATAAAGGTTGAAATGAAAATTAAATGAAATGACAGACAATATCAGACCAAATCATGTGTAACAATAAAAATGTTCTCAGATTGGGGTCCCAGAGATAGAAATCGTATCAAATGGCCTATAATGCATATTGATTGTGCGTCCTTGAATTTTTTGAAGTTTGAAGTTGAGAATCACTGGTTGAGGGCTTCATTGTTGTTGTTGATGATTGATTTTTATGACAAATGTTGTCCAAGTATTGTTCATGCTCTGCTGGGCCTTGGGAATACATGAGTCAGTTTTGTTCTCTCTCTTTGTTACTTTGGAACTGCACTTTTAACTAAAAGGTCAGCAAAGCTCTGCTGTTGCAGAATTTCCTCTGGAGGATGAGGCTGTTGAGCAACGTGCACAGTCGCCATCGGAAAGTGGTTTCACTTCCCCGAAAAGACGCCGACGTTGATGCAACTAATGAAGCCAAAGATAGCATGCGGTATCCAGTGATTCATCATGTGAGAGAATCTAATACACCAGTCCCTTTTTTTTAAATACCAAAATACACTCACTTTTTTGGACATTAATATACTGTGGTTATTGTCAAAAGGCATATTAGACCGATATCTCTCTCTTTTTTGTTTAATGCTATGACATTTACAAACACAGAATGTACTGTAACCATCAATTTTGCAATACCAATTCTTATTTTGGATTGTACACAGTCCAAACTATTTTCCTCAGACTGGAATAGAAAGGGAAAATCAATGCAGTAGTTGAATTAAGGCCAGCAAAGAGAGAGAGAGAGGGGGAGGGATAGAGAGGGAGGGAGATAGACACAGAGACAGACACGGAGACAGAGAGAGAGAGAGAGAGAGAGAGAGAGAGAGAGAGAGAGAGAGAGAGAGAGAGAGAGAGAGAGAGAGAGAGAGTGGGCACAAATCTTGGCCCACCATTGCATTAATCAAATACATAGACCACGGACAGGAAGGAATGTGAACGTCATTATCTTTGCTCTAGTAACCCCTGAATCAAACACACCACACAGACAGAGCAAACATATTGCATGAGTCAAGTGTTTCCCCAGGACATGATGAGCCGAACATTGGAAGCCAACAAGTCCACAGTCATTCATTTCCCTGCGTCTAAATCGGTTGTAGAAAGCCACGACTGTGCTCTTTCTCTACTGAGGGACCACCGAGAGCCTGTTGACAAGCAGCTTCACCAGCTGGCATGGGAGCTGCACAGACAGGGACCATAAGGCTCTTGGAAGGGCGGTGCGCACAGCCGAGCGCATCACTGGCTGTCGGCTGTCCAGTTTGGAGGAGCTGTACACCCAGCGTTGCCTCAGGAAGTACCTGAGGTTCACCAAGGACCCGCACACACCCCCAGAACAGTCTGTTCTTACTGTTGCCTTCAGGGAAGAGTATCAAAGCCAGCACAAGCAGACTGGCGAACAGTTTCCTCCCCCAGGCTGTAAGACTGCTAAATAAGTCTAGACGATGAACATTTTCTGTGGTATTATTACGGCCTTGTATGCTGAAGCGATTTGGAGTAGATGGGGGAAAAAAGCAGTCCAAGTACAGTTGTATAACTCCGGTCCGTTCTACTAGGACTAGAGGGTTTACGTGGGTTAAGCGCGGAGGTCCGGTCGGTAGAACAGTGGTGATTATAAGAGGGTGAAGGAGGCTCCAGCCCAGTATCCATTAAACAGCCAGTGCATTTTGCTTGAATCTCTCTCCATGGTCCTGAAGCTCAAATCAACCCCCATAGAGCTAGATGGTGTAGAGCAGACAGACCAGGGGGCATGCGCTGCACGCTATGCCAGTGCTTCTCAAACATTTTCATGTCCAGAACCCCCCCAAATTAGTATGTATTTGACCGCAGACCCCCCCCATTTGCAAATATTTTGTGCCCTGGACGCCCACATACAAGATTTGTTTTGTTAAAATGTTAACAAAAAATAATACATTCCACCTTTTTCAAGATTTTTGGAAAATAGACGATCTACAACACCATCTTCAATGCTCACAACGCGGCTTGATGCGACACGTTGTGAGCTTGTAGATCGGCTATGTTCAAATAGCTGATCTATACGTATATAGTAGGGTTAAGCAGTTAAACTGATTTGATGGTACAGTATATTAACTAACTTAGCTGGGGACCCCCTGGAACCCCCTCAAGGACCCCTGGGGGTCCCCAGACCTCACTTGTAAAAAAAATGCACTATGGACTGGAGGTCACAGAAGGGAACAGCCTCACTAGTTGATCTCTATATAAACCAACAATTATAATCATTGCAATAATATTGACCTGGCTTGTACTGAATAAATCACATCTTTCAAGAAAGTAAAATCTCTGACACAGTGGATTTGTACCCGTTTTTTTCCATTCACGATATGGTACAATATACTTTATTGATCCCCTGAGGAAACTTGTCTTGGACTGAAATGCATTCTATATGCTGTACACATAGGACTTTGAATCGCAAATGAGGATGGATGTTTATATATTTTTTCTTTCACCTTTATTTTTCCAGGAGTTGCCTCATTCAATCTCACCCGACTCAGAGCAAAGACCAAAGTTCGCACAGCTCTAATCAGAGACATGCTGTTCGCAGATGACGCAGCTGTTGTGACCCACACTCAGCACAAGCTTCAGAAGCTGATGGACCACTTTTCCCAGGCCTGCAAAGACTTTGAACTGACCATCAGCCTGAATAAGACAAATGTCCTAGGTCAGAACACTGAGGCCCCGCCAGTCACAACACCATCAACAAAACGAACTGGATGCTGTCCATCAGTTCACCTACCTCGGGTCAACCCTGGACATGGAAATTGACAACAGGATTGGGAAAGCAACAACACTCTCCCGTCTCACCAAACAAGTGTGGGAAAACACAAAGCTGACCGTCAAAACCAAGATGGCAGTGTATAACGCCTGCATTGTCAGCACGCTACTATATGGCAGCGTGACGTGGACAACCTATGCCAGGCAGGAGAGAAGAATCAACTCCTTCCACCTGAGTAGCCTCCGCCGCATCCTGGGCATATCCTGGCAAAACAAAGTGTGCAACACTGATGTTTTGACACATGCTGGCCTCCCCAGCATGTACACACGGCTCAGACAGCGCAGGCTGGACCACATGTGCATCGTATGGAGGACAGTCGCATTCCTGAAGCCCTTCTCTATGGAGAACTGGCACGTGGGAGGAGAACAACAAGTCGTCCCCACATGCGCTACAGAGATGTCTGTAAGAGAGACATGAAGGCCCTTGACGTTGACATTAAATCCTGGGAAGCTCTTGCGTCTGACCGCAAGGTGGAGTAGCACCATACACCAACACCTCATGACAGGGGGAAAAAAAACCGTCAGACGCAGTGGCAGACAAGAGGGCCTGCAGAAAAGAGCACAACAATGCAGACAGACCAACAACCACATACATATGCGATCTCTGTGACCGAGACTGCCACTCCCGCTTAGGGCTCTTCAGTCATAAGAGACGCTGCTACAGACCAGACCTGCAGGATGTGCGAACCAATGGTCAACCCTGACCGACGGAGGCCTATGATGAGTCCCATTGAGATTCACCATCTCTTTTACAAGGGAGTCCTAGTCAAAACAGTGGCACAAAAAAGTTCCACATAAAATGAACCCATATTTAAAAAATTTAAACTGAAACTGAAAGGAAGTCAAGTATAGACATGATGAGACAACTGACACACTCCTACAGTACCAGAAAAATGATGTGTCACTGCCATTCCACATCAACTCATGAATCATAAAGACATTAATCATCATGAACGTTAACAGTCATCAATTTGCTAGGCAAATTTCTACTGTCACTCCCTTGTTAAAGCATGCTACCAACCTTTCTCCTGATAGCTGGGAGGGAACTTGTAAAGATTTGGCTCATGGTGACAAGTTTGAGATTTTTGGTATGGTAGGTATGCACATAAGGTTTTCAAAAAACATTGCAAACCAGTTGGGCTCACCCCCTAGTGTTTTTTTTGCAATAACTCCAATATTAGATAGGTATAGGTATGGTTGAAACCCCAAATGATTGATTCTGTTACTATTGGGCATGCTAAATAGCATACTAAAGATTTAGGAAAATCGGACTTCTGGATAGGCATCATTTTCAAGATGGCGTCCGCGATGGCTAAGCTTAAAACCTCCTTAAAACAACCTGCAAGCTTGTACATCTGCTATTTTTGAAGGACCCCCATAGTGATGTGTATTTGGCTGCAGACCCCCCATCTGAAAACAAATTGGGCCTGGGGCCCCCATGAGAAAGGATGTGTCTTCATATTTTTCAAAAAGTTTTAAAAAACACGTTCATCATTTCACTCACAAAGTTATGGGAGGGGGGTCTGTGGCCTTATGACCAAACTGGGGCTCCACTGGAGAACCACTGGGTTAGAGCAACAGTGGAGGTTGGCAATGACAAGGATGACAAGGAGGATACAAAATTGGGGAGAGAGAGAAAAAAGGTAATTGAGGCTAGGAGAGGCTAGGAGAGGGGGTAAAGGCTGCCATGCTGAGATCATGGGGCTTGGGTGCTCACACACACACACACACACACACACACACACACACACACACACACACACACACACACACACACACACCCTCTGGAGCTGTTGGCCTGTAGCCAGTCTGTCCGTGTGAAGCTGGCAGCAGACTTCAGACGAAGTCAAAATGTTTGTCGGCTCGGCGAAACCGAACACGTTATCTGGTGACAACACAAAATTGTTTTATACCCAATGCGGCTCTGCTTTTAACTATTAGACCCCGCCCACTGTATGCAGTGCTGGAAGGTGATTCTGACACCTGCATCTCCACAGTTTGTTTAAATAACTGGTTTTCAACCTGTGGACCGTGAGGATATTGCGACTGCGAGTGGGCCCCAAATAAATTGGCAAAACACAACAATTTTATATTGGCTTTCACAATTTTGATTGGCAATTGATTGATCGGTCATTAACATAAACATGCTCTGAAATAAATGCAGCAAACACTTTCAAGATTTTCACGTGCGAAAAGGTTGGGAACCACTGTGTTACCACTTACCCCCCCCCCACCCTCCCCCACCTCAAAGTGGGCCCCAAATAAACTGGCAAAACACAACCATTTTATATTGGCTTTAACACTTTTGATTGACAATTGATTGATCGGTCATTAACATTAACATGCTCTAAAAAAAAATCTGCAAACACGTACAAGATTTTCACGTGGGAAAAGGTTTGGAACCACTGTGTTACCAGTGCCCCCCCCCCCCCCCCCGAAAGGCGGCAGCATGCTTTAACAAGGGACAACAAAGGGCAAGTATTATTATAAAGTTGTCTGGCGAATAGGCCTGTGAGAATTGTAATTATTTGAGATAATCACAATTATTTTTGCATAATCGTCAAAATCGTTTCCATGTTGAAAAATGTTGATACATACTGTATTCAAACAATTTCTCAAAATAGTCACTTTGAGTATTGTAAGCTTGTAGATCAGCTATTTGCACTATTTTTACAAAAAAAAAAAATCAAATAAACGTATTAACTATGTCACTCATTTCTTTGTATACTTATGTGTCATATCTGCCCTGTGCAATTTGTTATTATGAAGCCTAAAAGGCAAACAGAAATGTAATTTCTATTCATATGTTCCAGCCAAAAACACAATTAAATCGTTAATCGCAATTATTTGAACAACAATTAATGGTCAACTTATATACAACTTTTGTAATATTTATTTATTTGATGTCTTTGTTTTCTTTAGCATTTAATTGCTCTCTTAATGATTGACGAGTGAGTTGAGGTGAACCGGCCGTGGCAGTGACACATTCCACAGACATTTCTCTCACTTCTATCGGCAGGTTTATACTTGATTCCCTTTCACGTCACGGTTGTTTTTTTTGAACACCTGCCTTATTTGAATATTTTAATCAAATGACTCAATGTCTACACAACCCCAGTATTTTAGTCAAATAGATACTCCTGGTCAAATGTTACTCAATGCTCAGTCTTGAGTAACTGGAATACTTTTCTTTGTGCTTTTTACCCCTTTTTCTCCCCAATTAAGTCGTTATGCCAATTAATTCCACCCCACACACATTTTTGTGTGTTGTCACTGCACTTGTATCCTACTGACTCACCCGGCAGTGAGGAGCCCCCACCAATTTTCAAACACACAATCTCTGTGGTGATGGGCAGGCACTTTACCGCTGCGCCACCCGAGCGCAAAATACTTCATATTAAAAAGTACAATGTACATTTTCTTTTTAATATCAATGCATTGTCTAAAAAATAAAAGTCTTGAAAGAATTTGACAAATTTGGAATGTGTTTAAACATTTTAAAATGTACGGTGGTCCCTGGGCACAAAATGTCTGCGGCCAAATCCATATTAATTTCGGGGTCCTTGGCATGAAAAAGTTTGAGAACCGCCGAGATATTCCGTCTCCATATGCAATATCCAGATACTCACTGTTGAAGGTCTGACAGATCTTATACTTTATCCGTTCATAACTTCACTGCTGATAGACTATACAAATATCCATTCGTATGTGCATTGTTAATAGATTGCACATACTGTATATTCATTCATATCCTCAGTGTTGATAGACTGTAAATAGAAAGGGCATATACAGTATCTACCAGCACTCATTGTTGATGGAGTACATATATTCATTCATACAGTGATAGATGTATAGCGATAGATGCACATACTGTAGATTCATCACTGTACATTTATATTTATTGATAGACTGTGCATTCAGCAGTGAATGCACAGTCAACTAGAAAAAGTGCTCTTCGGAGCACAGGTCTCCTCCGCCAGGTCAGGTACGTTATTGTGGCCTCCTATGATTTGGGGCATTTTGTTCCAAAAACGTGTTTTGCATAAATTAGACCTGCTGGTGGCGCTATAACAGGCCAATGTGAAAAGGGTGGCATTTCTTCCTCGGCCCGCCCTTTCACGGAAATCGCACACTGCGTGCATAATTTGAGGCATTTTGTTCAAAACGGATCAATCCTGCATACTTTGGAAGCCAACCTTAGCCATTGTTGATCACATGACTATAGAGATACTGTGTACCGATTTGCAACGAGTGGATACAATCTGTAGGAGTAATATTAAAAAATGGGTTTTGGACAAATCGACCTCCTCGTGGCGCTATAACAGGCCCATGTGAAAAGTTTGGGGCAGAGGTTCTGAATTGGCATCCAGGGAGTATGTGTGCACAGTTTCGCAGCGACCGGGCCAACTGTGCCAAAGATTAGTTGGTCGCGGACGGCACGGGACAGGACACACGGACAGGGTGCAAAACATACTCTCTCGCCATGCCTTTCGGCCTGGCGGAGACAATAATTGTAGTGGAGTAAAAGTACAACATTTGCCTCTGAGATGTAGAGGAGTAGAAGTAGAAGTACTGAAAATTTGAAATACTCCAGTAAAGTAAAAGTACATCAAAATTGTACTTAAGTGCAGTACTTACGTAAATGTACTTTCCACCATTAGCATTCAGTATGTTCACACATTCAGAGATGTAGTGCAGAATCAAATATCTAAGGCCAAACGTTTTATTTCATCTTCATTTTCATTCTTATTTAGCTTGGTTTGACTCTTACACTTACTGCTTACTGATCGATCTTATCTTATCTTATACATGAGATGCCCCCCCCCCTCATATACTGTAACACAACATGTTTGCATTTACGCGAGCTGCCTAGAAGCCCATTTCCATGTGTGCGTGTGTGACTAACACAATTATGGGTTACTGCACCGCAGATTTGGCCTCAGACAGGACAGCTACCGGCCAAGATGTTGAACTGAATCAGTTAATTAGACAAGTTTTTCACAATTTTAACAGAGTAGCAGTGCTAATTGGGCGCCTGTGACTCTGTGCGGATGTACGTATGAATGTTACTCACCTCAAGCCACCCGGCAAAGACCCTGCTGTGCGCTCCTGACCTTTCACCCTATTAACATCCAAAACCTCACACATACTCATATGCCTCATACTTGATGTTTATGTGCACTCACGTGCGCAGCACCATGAATGAACAACATAGCCACCCACGAATGAAAAAAAAAACAACGGGTAAAATAAAAACTTTAAAAAATCATTCCATCTGTCGATACATTTCAGAATTACCAACTTTAACCCCGGCATCCCTGTTTTGCGTGCCATTATAGACAAAAATGTTTGTAATTTTTTTTTACATTTGTAAATTGTAAATTTAATTTGTGAAACTAAAGCTTTAAGTGGTAAATCAAGGTTCAGTGATCGGTTTGTCAAAACCCAGGGGGTCACCAGCAAAAGTAATTAGCATCACAATCATTTTAACCACTTTATCCATTTATATGTTGGCTTTTCAAAAAGAGCAGATCTATAAGCTTGCTGTGAGCTTGTAGGTCCCTGGCACAAAACATCTTCAGATGGGGGGTCCGCAGGCCAAATACATATCAATTTGGGGGTCCTTAAGTTTGAGAACTACTGGTGTGTACTGTACTCATTACGTAAGTGCCTGTATACCCTCAGGACATCAGTGTGTGAGGCGGATGTGTGCATTAGATAGACAGTTGATGGGAAGAGGCCGGACCACCGGATGTGTGTGTGTGTGTGTGTGTGTGTGTGTGTGTGTGTGTGTGTGTGTGTGTGTGTGTGTGTGTGTGTGTGTGTGTGTGTGCGCGCGTGTGTGTGTGCGTGTGCGTGTGCGTGTGCGTGTGCGTGTGCGTGTGTGTGTGTGTGTGTGTGTGTGTGTGTGTGTGCCTCGTTGGCACGTCTCCCTCCCATGCCTTCCACCCCCTGACGTTCTATTTTCTGCTGCTTTCTCCACACTGGACTCATCCCAGCACGCTGCCTTTCAATCTGCATGTGTATCATCCCCCCAAAATACACGTCTCTGTCGGGTGGAAACCTCATATGTCCAAAAACGAATACTTTCCATGATTCAAATAAAATAATTGCAAAAGTAGCAGATCCACAAGCGACGCGTTTCTAGCTTGTGGATCTGCTACTTTTGATGCTTTTGGGGGACGCTGTAATATGATCAAGTATGGCGTTAATTTACGGGAAAAACACAAAAAGTTAGAAAATGGAGATAAGAGGTTTCTGCCAAACAGCAACGATAATACAAACAGGAGCAAAACACATGTCCACACACACACACACACACACACACACACTCACACACGCAAACGCACACGCACACGCACACGCACACGCACACACACACACGCACACGCATGCTTGTGAATCCAGACATGCGCGCAAACTGGCACATCCTGTACTGTGCACACTCTGTACACACAGCCCCCTCCCCCTCCCCTTACAAACAGAACACAATAAAATGCTCAGTATTCATTTAAGTCATAAAAGAGCATTAATCAATTAGACTTAGTAAACTGGACCTGAGTTGGCTCTGTATACTTGGCACTGTTTTTCCCCCCCGTCTACACCAAATCTCTTTGCCAAAAAACAGCTGATCTACAAGCTCACAACGTGTTGCGCATCTGAAATGTTTTGGCTAGTGTCCCCCCCCCCAGAATATGGATGCTGGGGTTCAAGTGGTTAATATTGCAGTTTCCCTGGAACTCTGCGATCTGAGCCCGGAACCATTCAAAGTGATCTGTGAATTCAGAGGATTGGGATGGTGGATCAGGAACAACGTGGTGCTCTGTACTGACCCCTCCAGTAATCCCAGAGCTCCAGCTCACTCTGGCTGGTCATTATTTAACCAGGGACCAGATAAGATCTGCAGGTTCGCCCGATAAGGCACTGGTGTCAAACATAAAGGGGAGATAGGCATTATGAAACGCAAATACCTCGGCTGCAGTCACTGTCTTTTTTCGCAGAAAAAGTAGAGGGTGAGCGATTGATCGACTCGGTCCAGTCTGTGTGTCAAACATGCAAACCTCTCACCTTCTGACCATGTAACCTTTTACTGGAACATGGCTGCTACCTGGTATTATGTGAAACTTCAAAAACCCGCCAAATTCCTGGATGGTAAACCCTTAGATGTTGAGCCTTATAGGCTTGGCTTGAAGTCCATGTTCCCCGTTCATCTGAGAGGGATCTGGAACCGGATCCCAACATTGTTGGAACCGGAATCGGTTCCATCACATTTGGAACCGTTTCTGGAACCGGTTTTTATCACACTGTCAGAGCTGGCATGTGGACTTCACGTCTGCTATCCAATTACAATACCGGTGAGAGTGTAACTCTGAGAGTGTAACTCTGTGTACAAATGTACACTCTCAGAGTTACAGACCTGTTAGGGTGCATTTGGAACCCCTTGTAGGAATCATTAAAAGAAATCGGAATCGGACCGTTAAGAGGGATTCGTTAAGGAACCGGAATTGTTAAAGGAGTAGAAACAAAACCCCCAAAAATACTTATTTTCTATCAATTACACACCCCATGAAGCATTGAATTCATGGAGATTTTTGTCAATAATTTGATGATAATAATAAAGATGCTAATGTATCCGGTAGGAGACACAAAGGAGACTCTTTGTGTCTCCTACCGGAGAGACCGCAGGTTATCAAATTATTGGTTTAGGAATGCGATAAAAACAAAAAAATCTCCATGAATTCAATGCTTCATAGGGTGTGTAATTGATAGAAAATAAGTATTTTTTTGGGTGAAGTACTCCTTTAACCCTAACCCATAACCCTAGACAGGGTGTTCGATGGGACTGAGGTCCGGGCTCAACACGGGCCACTCAAGTTGGTCGACAAAATACCCCAATCCTTTGCCACAAAGTTGGAAGTACAGAATCGTCTCTAGAATGTCATTGTACCGTAGCATTAAGATTTCCCTTCTTTGGCATTATACCATGAAGAAGCCCCGCTGGACCGTAAATCTTCCTGGTATGCATGCGGGCAGGTAGCGTTCTCTTGGCATCCGCCAAACCCATATTCGTGGACCAGACTGCCAGATGGTGATTTATCACTCCAGATTTATCACTACATTTGGAATGCTCCAATGAGTCCACTGGCATTGAGCTTTACGCCACCCCCATTGCGCCGACCGTCCAATAAACGTCTACATTTCCAGGTAAACGTGTTCATTTCCCGGTAAAAGTCTTTATTTCCTGAGGCTCGTAAAGCGCGCCCGAGCGAGCTGCCAGGCAAAGCGAGTGCCCCACGCCGAAACAGCTGATGGCCTTGCATGGCGACAAGCGTGCCATCCGAGTGGGCAAGCCGCGGTGAACGGAATAGCTTAACACCTCTGTCAAAATTGCACCTACAGTACACAGGACACTGAGTGAAATTAAACAAGCGCTCCCTCATCCCACAACCAGAAGTTTGGTAGCAGCATGCTTTTCCTCCATCGTGACATCTGCATATTTATTGGTGTTAAGTGTGTATTTTTGGGAAGATTATGTAATTAAAAGATTCAAATGCTGAGTGTTAATTTCACATTTTCACACTCCATTTACATTTTTGCAGTGCTCTTTCTGGGACTGATTATTAACAGAGAATGAGACCAGAGAGAGGCCAAGAGAAATGCCCTGCATGAAGAAGCCAAACTCCAAACTCCACCCGGACTGTGATTGGTGCACCGCCATAAACTCCACGAACCTGTTCTCTCCTAAACCAGTCCAGATTCTAACCCTAGCTTTTTGCTCCTCTCTAGACACAGCATCCATCCTGCATGCCCACCTTGTACGTCTCTTTAAATCAGTGGTTCTCAAACATTTTCATGCCAATTGGATCCCAAGATTGATATGTATTTGGCGGCAGAGCCCCATCTGAAAATATTTTGTGCCAGGGAAGAGAAGATTCAAAATCTTTTTAATTAGCCAATATACATGGTCCCAATGTGTCACGTTGTGACTGTGAGCTTAGATTAGGATGAATGGTACAGTAGAAATATTTCCTAACTCCATCCCGGGTCCGCCACAGCTTAAAACGTGCGCCAATAGGCCTTGCACTAGATCGCGTATTTTAATACCTTTTTTTTTTAGATCTGACGTCCATAGTGACAGAACACTGTAAAAAAAAAAAAAAAAAAAAAAAAAAAGAATGAAGTCTCGCTAGATGAGATTGAAATCTCGTCTAGTGAGACTTCCGTTTTTTTTTTTTGGTTGCAAAAAAAAAAAGCTATAAAATACGCGATCTAGCGCAAGGCCTATTGGCGCACGTTTTAAGCTGTGGCGGACCCGGGATGGAGTTATGACATTTTTCTACTGTACCATTCATCCTAAGATATCATAACATCATAGAAAAGGTAAGAAAACCTTAGTCCAAAATTCCCCTTTAATAGCTGAAGTACAAAATAGGGTTAAAGTGGTTCAAACGAGGCTACATTAACTCATTTTGCTGGGGACCCCCTGGAACCCCCTCAAGGAACCCCTTGGGGTCCCTGGACCCCACTTTGAGAACCACAGCTTTAAACGGTGAATGGAATCATTGCATCCATCATGTTTATGTCCACCTTATACCCCAGTCTCTCTGAACAGCGTGGCTGTTAACATTGACAGTTGGCTAATTGACAGAATGGCTTTCAATCTGCAATTCACGTCTTCAAACGCTTTCATTCAAAAGTCAGATTCAAGTTCATTGGTAGAGATTTAACATCAGTGGTCACTGGTCTTGGGTCTAAATATATACATTCAAAGATTTGCACAAATGTTCACGATTTTCCAAAAATAGCAGATCTACAAGCTCGTAGCACGGCACTCGGTGCCACGATACGAGCTTGTATATCCGATATTTTTGAATAGCCAAAGAAATCTAAAATGACACAGATGCGTTGCCGGTCTTAATGGGCTAAACAAAAACATAGGACAATATTGTTGTTTTTATTATTATCATTATCATCAAAGACACTGGTCTAGAAGACGACTCTGCAAAAAATGATGTATTTCACTGACTCTGTACAGTACTGTATCACTGTATTATTGTATTACTGTACTCATATTTTCCTTGTCCAGTTTTTTTTCCCTCTGCAGTGCTTGCTCAACACGTCTACATCTCTGGCCAATTAGAATGTTTGAACCTTTCCAAGCTGGAAATAGCAGGTCCCATGAATTATTTGCACACCATCTAGCCACACGTTGAGGTGGGAGGTGCGGGCTGGGCCTCTGGGGGTTTTGCAACTATTCATTGAGATTTCAACACTCATTCATATAATTCATTCATCCTTTCAGTCTTCCCCTTTTAACCCCCCCTTCGCACGCATGCGCGCACACACACACACACACACACACACACACACACACACACACACACACACACACACACACACACACACACACACACACACACACACACACACACACACGCACACACGCACACACAGAGACGTGTGTCACATCATGCACATGCACAGTCCCCTGTATATGACATTTCAACCACAAACAGGTGGCTTTCATGGGAATAATACTTCTAGGCAGAGAGCAAAAACCTTTGCTTAGCAGCGGCTGCCCTTGAGCAGATAAGATTGTTTGATGTGCTAGATTTTGGACTTTAGGTCCACAGATGGCCTGCCTGGGAAAGAATATGGTTTAGAATCACGTGGATCAACAGACGAACTGTACCGTGATGTCACTTAGCTGTTTTACAGTACATTCACACCCAGGGATTATACAGTAAAGCATACTGTAAGAGAGATGCTGTCACTTCTGCATATTCTTCTATGTATCTCTAAAAGAAAAGTGCATGAATTGACTGAAGTACACACACACACACACACACACACACACACACACACACACACACACACACACACACACACACACACACACACACACACACACACACACACACACACACACATGGATATGCTGTATACTGCATATGCAAGTAGGTCACAGTAAGTTTTCAGTTTTCAACTGATTGTGAAAGTGTGTAGTAATTGTATGATCTTTCAGATGATGCATCATACCTTGAAATCTGTAAAATAGTTGAAGATGTATTTATTTGAATGTCAAATCAAGAAGTTGAGAAAAAGCCTCCAAGCTCAAAGTACACAGAGCTGTTATTTCAAGAGCAAAGTTGGTATTTAGTGATTCTGAAACTGTTTGTCATATTGAGTGGATTCAACATTTAATCTGCAATATGAAAAAAAGACAAGAAAAAAAGGCCAACCTATTTCCTAGCCTTGATTTGTTTGCTTACTTGCAATTTACTGTGTGAATATATTGAATTGACATATTTTGAGTCTGAACATTTTCAATTGTCTCTGTGGTTTCCTTTGGTTCAAGAGAGGGACAACGAAATGTAACTGTGAGCACTAAACCGGTGGCCGCTGCAACGGGGGGTCCAATGCATTCGACTATGTTATGTCCAAAAGTAGCATTATCTACAAGCTCAAAACACACTTTGAGCTTGTAGATCTGCTACTTTTGATGCTTTTGTGTGACGCTGTAGTATGATCAAGTAGGGCAGTGGTTCTCAACCAGTGGTCCGGGGACCACCAGTGGTCCTTGTAGGGATTCCAGGTGGTCCCCAGCTAAATGATGGAGAGTTGGTAACCAAATGGACCCTTATAGATCTTTAACTCTTGAGAGCGTAAAACGAAACCAAATGGACCCATAAGGGTCCATTTGGTTTCGTTTTACACTCTCAAGAGTTAAATTATTGTTAAACATCTGCATTACTTAATTAAAGAATTGTTATTTTGATCAACGTTTGCCTGTTATCTCTCCAATGGTACCACATCAAGACAGCATGGAATTGTGGACAAAATTGTATCCAACGATAACAAAATCTGTGGCTCAAATCCCTAATAAATAATGGACCTTGATATGAAAAGGGTTGAAAACCACGGAAGTAGGGCATTCATTTACAAAAAAACACAAAAAGTTATGGAGAATATGGAGATAAGAGATTTCTGCCCGACAGCAACGTTATAAAATAAGTCACCATGGCTATATTTTGACGGGAATTTTTAAACACAGGCACGGATCATCACAGGCATTTCCTGGTTGGTCGGTAATTCGACAGATGCCACCGTCCTGCAGAGTAAAAAAAACGCACCATCCTCATGCAGATGTTAACGAGGGGGGGGGTGAATGTTTTAAACAGAGCCAGGTTGGCATGTGGTTTAACGGTATTCACAGACGGCCCTCAGTCTTTTTTGCAGAGTGCATCGCCACAATATTTAAGAATGAAGTCATCCTTTCCTCCGACGATAATTGAGCACGTTTTGCTGCAGAGCAGCCGTGATATGATGATGATGATGTAACACAGGATGCGTGATGTTCAAACCCCCGCAGGTCATCTAATTGGTATCACCTGCACCATGACGGGACATTCCTCAGGTCGGTAGCCATGCAGTGCAGGCAAAAACAAAACAAAAAACGATCTCCTCCGTAATCATAACGAAATGATTTCATGCTAAGAGCTTCTTGAAAGTGAGTGCTAGAGCGTTGGTTCGGGGACCCCCAGGGGTCCTTGGGGGGGTTCCAGGGGGTCCCCAGCTAAATGTGTTAATATAGCATCACAATTATTTTTAACCACTTTAACTTTTTTATAATTTGGCTATTCAAAAATAGCAGATATACTAAAAGCTCATAGCTATGAGCTTGTAGATCTGCTATTTTTGAAAAATCGTGAAGTGTGCAAACCTTTGAATATATATATTTTTAAAGCGAACATTTGTAACTCAAATCTTTGCTTCTGGGGGTCCCTGAAACTAAATACTTTGAGATGGGGGTCCACGGCCAAATATATATAATTTTGGGGGTCCTTGACACAAGTTTGAGAACCACTGTGCTAGAGAGAGAGAGAGAGTAGGGGGAGGTTCATGTTTCTACTGAAAAGGGCGCGATCTGTCTTTTAAGCGGTGGGCTTTCCAAAGGCTGATAAATGGGAAGACCTCACAGCAGAAGGATTTCCCAGCGCTGACTGTGCCTTATTTGGCTGGGTTGGGTTCTGGACCGGTCTCCTCTTTGGGTCACAGTGACCTGAGTTCATTACAGGGATTGATTGTGCTTAATGCATCAGAGGCGGTAATGCTTGTCGGAATAGCGGTAGCCGTGGTGGCAGTAACAGACTTCAAGTAGATTTAGTACGTTTAGAGAGGGGATTTTAATTCTTGCTCGACTCGCGTCATGAGATTAAGTTCCAGTTCAGACCAGAGAGTTTAGAAATCCACTGACTGTCTCTGTTGTCAGGGAATTAAGACCTCAGGGAGGGAGAAACTCCTCCTCACTTTCAAAGGTCACAGTGGTATGCTGCCATCTGCAGTTGTCTCAACAGCCTCTCTCTCTCTCTCTCTCTCTCTCTCTCTCTCTCTCTCTCTCTCTCTCTCTCTCTCTCTCTCTCTCTCTCACACACTCTCTCTTTCACTCGCTCCCTCTTGCTCTTTCCCTCTTTATTTCTCCCTCGCTTCCCCTTCTCTCATTCACACACACACACACACACACAGACACACACACATGCGTACGCACACACCCTCTTTATCTCCTTTCTCTGCGGTGTGGGGGAATGTCTTGTGTGTGTGTGTGTGTGTGTGTGTGTGTGTGTGTGTGTGTGTGTGTGTGTGTGTGTGTGTGTGTGTGTGTGTGTGTGTGTGTGTGTGTGTGCGTCTGTGTGTGTGTGCGTGCGTTCGTGCGTGTGCGCGTGTGTGCTGTGTGTGTGCTGTGTGTGTGTGTGTTGTGTGTGTGTGTGTGTGTGTGTGTGTGCGTGTGTGTGTGTGCGTGCGTGCGTGCGTGCGTGCGTGCGTGCGTGCGTGCATGCGTGCGTGCGTGCGTGCGTGCGTGCGTGCGTGTGTGTGTGAATTTGCATACACACTGCAGACACGTGCACTTGCAGCCATGCGCACACGCGCGACACTGACATTGCTCCTTTTAAGCTGCTGACTGCAAGACACACATTTCTCCTGCTTTCCATCGGACTGTGTGGTGGTGGTGCATGGTGTCAGACTGTGTGGTGGTGGTGCATGGTGTCAGACTGTGGAATCCCGCTCCTCTGTCCGGTCCCACTTCTCTTGCAAAATCAAAAGAGCTGTTGGAGGCATTTGATGAGCTTTGACCTGAACAGAACAAACAAAAGGACTATACACTGTAAAAAATCCTCCTTTGTTAATTCAGTGTATAATTTGAGTTAATCCATTAACACGGGGAACGCATCTGTGTAACCACTTTAACCATCATTTGGTTATTTGGCTGGAAGATATACAAGCTCATAGCACGGCACCGAGACTTGAGTTACAAATGTTTGCTTTAAAAAAAAATATATATATATATTCAATGATTTGCACCAAAAATGTTCAATGTTCAAATGTTGAAAAATAGCAGATCTACAAGCTCATAGTGCGGCACTCGGTGCCTCATATGTCCGAACCGTTTCAGACATATGAGGTTTCCACCCGAGTGATAAGTGAAATGGACGCTATAGGGGCACAGGACGCTGAAGCATGCAATGTGTGATGCGTTGTATGGTACGCATGGGGGTTTTTCCTTCTCTTTTCACCCTTTTTATCAGGCACAAAAAAGAAAAAAGAAAAACTAAGCAGAACATCAATCTTGTCCATAACAAGTCTCACACAGGAAACATGGTCCGTCGCTTCAGATAAGGGGCATAATTCATTTTGACCCGTCCGTGGGACAGATAGTGCTGGCTGTGACTTGGTGAGTCATTACGCTGACCTATTACAGTGGCATTCCTTAACTACTAGACGTTTGATGTCGCCCTCTGGGCAATCGGACTGGACAGCTGCCCGCTACTGAGCATTCAGGGGTTCCCCCATTGACCATTGACCACTCGCTCGCTGGCCAAGCCGCTACGCTTAAAAAACAACGCTCTCATTAGGATGAGGAATCTGCAAAACATCCGCATTGGTCTGATCAGCCGCCCGTCCCTCACATAACAGCATTGTGCATGTTGCTTTTGTAATTTAACTGCTCCCGCTGAGTTTCCTCTGCGGTCGGTGTGTGAATGGGTGAAAGTAATGCACACATTTGTCATGGTTTGAGGACTTCAGCGCTGAGTCTTTGATGGTGCAACGCAGAACTTGTGACTTTGATGGTTCACTTTAGTGTTTCGACATGAGTT
>NC_137610.1:26232046-26237046 GCF_963280865.1 Gymnoscopelus braueri
ACAAATTGAATATTTGAACATACAAATAAATACAAGTGTAAATACCTCCTTTTTGGACACGGCCTTCAACAACTTCTGTGTGTAATTAGGCTGTCGACTGTGAACGCCTGTGTACGCCTGTGTACGCCTGTGTACGCGCGTGTGTGCTTGTGTGCTTGTGTGTGTGTGTGTGTGTGTGTGTGTGTGTATGTGTGTGTGTGTGTGTGTGTGTGTGTGTGTGTGTGTGTGTGTGGGTGTGTGTGTGTGTGCGTGTTTGTGTGTGTTTGTGTGTGTGTGCGTGTGGGTGTGTACGCATTTCTGCATGTGTGTGCACGCATGCATGTCTCTGCGTGTGCACGTGGTGTGTGCGTCTGTGTGCTCGTGCAAAGAGACTTACTGTGGAAATGGAGAAGGGGGAAAAAAGAGATGTTTGCTCACTCACGCTCATGTGTTTCTTTCTATGAGTGTGTGGAGTGACTAAAAAGCCTTTTAAAAAAGTGTAAAATGTTCCTTGTGGGGCTGGAAATGACTTAGAGCCCCCTCGCTGACAGTAAAACGGTCTTTTCCGTGTTGGCAGACATCAGAGAGGCTAGGCGAGGCGCCCCCCCCCCCCCCCCCCCCCCTTGTCCCCCGCGTCCCCCCTCTACACGTGCAACATCTTGAACCACGGACACACCGCTGTATAGCGCTTGTGTTATGGGCCGAGTGTCTCACTGATTCACTGCTGTCTGGCTGCGATTACCAACACGCTTCCAGGAACGGAGAGAGAGAGGGCGAGAGGGTACGAGGGAGAGCGGAGCTGGAGGAAGAATGACATAGTTGGCATTGTGGAACATGATTCAGAGTTACCAACGCATGTCTGGCATCTGGGAATGTCATAATCAGAGATGACGGGGTAACCCCTCTGTTTTTCCTTCTGTTGTTTTTCTGGTTTGGTTCCTTTGAATGCGTGTGTGTGTGTGTGTGTGTGTGTGTGTGTGTGTGTGTGTGTGTGTGTGTGTGTGTGTGTGTGTGTGTGTGTGTGTGTGTGTGTGTGTGTGTGTGGTGCATACGCGTGTGTGTGTGTGTGTGTGTGTGTGTGTGTGTTTGATAGAGCCTGAGCATAATACGTGTGTGTGTGTGAGTGTGTATGTGTGTATGTGTGTATGTGTGTGTGTGTGTGTGTGTGTGTGTGTGTGTGTGTGTGTGTGTGTGTGTGTGTGTGTGTGTGTGTGTGCGTGTGTGCGTGTGCGTGTGTGTGTGTGTGTGTGTGTGTGTGTGCGCGCGTGCGCGCATGCAGGCGCGCGCGCACATGTGCATTTGTACCTATATATACAGCATATAACAGTGCCATAAGAGTGTGTATGTGCATGCATAGGTTTCAATGCCAGCGTGTCACTTGGCACATGTGCGTGTTTACGTGCGGTTGTGTTGTCTGAAGCATGCGGTCATTGTGTTCCAGACATGTGGCGTGTTCCGCTGCTCCAGAGTGATTCACTCAGGCCAACATCTGTTGTCTGTACCTCCACACAGCCAGTCTGATTAACACCACACCCGGAACTGACCGGCCCTCGCCATGCACTGACCACACCTCCATAAACAACCCAACGCCACAGGATGATGATGGAACCGGCCTTAGAGGAAGCAATCATCGCCACTACAAAGAGATACACATCTCTGTCCACGCAAACATATTTTAAGCATGGTTGATTTTCTGGAAAAAACAATAAAATTACCTGACCTTTACCAACCGACCGACACACTAGCTATTGTTTACCAGCCCTGGCCACTCGCTAGGGTCTGTCGCAAGTATGGCCTCTTTTTACGTCAACACACGGCCAAACCCCTCAGTGTTAATATGACCACGTAAGCCCTATTTTATTATGTTTTGTTGAATGACGGTGTTCTATGGCGGGAATAGAAAGCTCCACAAGCTCTTCAAGCTCAAACGCGGCGTAACGATATACAATGCTTTTAGATCTGCTATTTTTGGTGCGTTGCTATTGTTGGCAATTTTTCACAGCTGAGTTACAGAGGAAGACGCAGAAAACAAAACCAGATGGAAGCAGAATGATGATCCGCTGTGGTGACCCCTATGGAAATTAGCCGAAAGAAGAAGAAGTAAAAAAGTAAAATGTATGTCCAGATATAATAGGCTACTTCTGTGTTTTAATGCGATGCGTGAAACATGTGGCGGACGGAGAGAACACTTTCTCTCCCCGGTAGGTGGAATTATGACAACGTTTCTGTTATGTCCCAAACTGTTAGTTTTCAGGATTAAAATTCAAAAATAGCAAAAATAGCAGATCTACAGTTTCTGCCCGCCAGCAACGACAAGCAGCCTTTCAGTACATATTTTCAGAAATACCCACTAAACCACTGAGTGTTCAAATTTCTGTTTGTCTTTTTTTGTTAAAGAAGGGACGTCAAAGCACAGATGGATTCAAAAAGTCTAGCCACAAATATTCCCTGCAAAGAAGATTGATTTATGACCAAAAACCTCGATTCGGTAATTGAAATGTAATGACTATGGAGAACACAAACAATACACACAATTTGGAAAAAAAAGCAATTGACAGAAAATGGTTTATGACAGTACATGCTGTGAATTGAAAATAAATGGTCTGATTTGTATAGTCTATAGTCGGTAGCACTTGCTATGCATCCTATGTGTATAACGTATCATGAACATACTTATAAGGCATTATAATCTGCTCATAACCCTGTATAATCAGATTTATAAGAGCTCATAAATACTCATAATGATTTATAACCATAACCATAACACATTATAAGGCCTTTTATAATGACTTATAAGTATCAAGTGTTATACTTCATAATTGCTGCCAAATTGGTAACAGTTGCTATTTTCCCGAAACGTTTGCCTATTATGTCAATAGGGATGCTGGGGTTCATGTGGTTAGATTTGGCTAAGATCACAATTGCTTAGCTTTAGGATTTGATCTACAATGACACACTGTGACTAATGGATAATTGATTGAGGGACTCTTTGGCCTCCATAGCTCCTTCATTAGCTTCCTAATGTCTAAAACCACTCAACAGCACCACACTACATAGCCTCGATCTCCAGGCTTTTATTGTTTAGTTTTGCTAAAAAATAAAAGCCTGGACCAACGCGTCGGTGTACTCGGTATGAGGAAGTGTTCATTTCCCCAACCAACCAGAGTGCAGTGGGCGTCGCTCGTAATGTTGTGTTAACGGGGCGGGGGTTGACGGACAGATCGGTGAACCAATGGGATCAGGCGCAATCTCTCTCCGGCTCTATACACCCGCCCCTCTATACACGAAATCAGGAGCGTTGGGGCAGCCTACACACTACATGACATCATACACACCTCATACTAAGGAGTGGACGGCAATGGAAACAAGCTGTAAGCTTGTTTGCGTTATCCTTTTGATTATGGTGGGTCAGATGTATGTGACATGTGTCATATATATTTCATGATCCATAAATATTTCAACCAATCAATCAATCAATCAATCAATCAATCAATCAAAAATCTAAGAAATCCCCATTGGTACACTTGCAACAAATGGGAGAAGCCAGAAAATAATCAAATGTGCCAGCACACAGCAATGCGATCTTTCCAATGTCATACCTTCTGTCTCCCATCTTTCACTTTCTAGTGCATGCTACCAAATAAAGTAAGGAACCTGAAACCTTGCCCAAATGTGCAGTCATTATGTCATAGATACGTCATAGATGACTGATGCCCCATTCTGACCACAAGAAGTCCAAGAACCACGTTGAAGCCACAACGTTTCCATGTGGATCCTGAGATTATTTACTTTTTTACAGTCTGTGGCTGAGGAAGAGGCTAGCCATCTATAAGAATGTGTGTTTATTGTTTATTAGGATCCCCATTAGCTTTTGCCATGACAAAAGTCTTCCTCGGGTCCGACACAGACAAACATTTTATCAGAAACATTCATTACATCAACTTTACAATCATTGCAATCTAAATAAAGAATAAAGAGTGCAATAAAGTAGTACAATTAAAACTAAAACTAAATCACATATAACACATTAAACGTTGTGCGTCTGGGGATTACAGGCTTGTTTGCATAAGGTGTTCTTTTAACTTTTTCTTAAAGGTGAATTTTGTGCGTGCGTGCGTGCGTGCGTGCGTGCGTGCGTGCGTGCGTGCGTGCGTGCGTGCGTGCGTGCGTGCGTGCGTGCCTGTCTGCCTGCCTGTCTGCCTGTCTGCCTGCCTGTCTGCCTGACCTACTGATCTACCACTGATCTACTGTATAGCAATGAAAGAGCGTACATCAGCCCTATCAGGTCACAAACTGGCACGGGAGACCAAGATTTCGAGAATAAAGTGCGCTGATTTATTTAGGAAGACATTCTGGTCACAGGGACCCTTACTCATGACATCAAGATAAACAGATTCTCTTTGGTCTCTGACAGTACATCGTGCACCGAATTAACTCCCCAAAAGAGCCACGTTTCAACAATAAACTTACTATAAAATCACCTCTGCATTGGTTTGTTTACGTCGACGTTTGGGTCACAAGGACCTTTCTCAAGCACAGGAGAGAGCACACCATGAAGATTGGATCGTTTAGTATCGTTTACAGCATAAACATGTCTGCCTTTACACAGTCAAATCAGTTAATTTATCCATTTGTAATTCTGTTAAATGAAGACTGAGCATTTTACTGCGTAAGAAAGAACTTGATGTTCCAATTGAGCGGGTCTAGACGCCGCACTCAGTAGAGCGGGGTTTCTCAAAGTGTGGGTGCTGTGACGCAAGTCCAGGGGTGCCGCAGAATACTTGCGGCACTAAGTGTCAATCTCACTTCAGTTTCATCACTTCATTCATCAATATCACTTTGGTTTCACCGCTTAAACCCTGAATGACAGTAGTAGTTCTCAAAGGTTTTTGTGCCAAGTGCCAGGATAGGGATGCTATGTGGTTCAAGTGGTTAAATTCAAGTTTAGAGTTATTTTCAACTAGACCATACCCGTGGGGGGATATGTGCACATGATTTGGCAACCCGGGAGCCAGCGAACA
>NC_137610.1:26244546-26246966 GCF_963280865.1 Gymnoscopelus braueri
TTTGCACTTTTTCTGTTTTTCATGTGTCTATGGGGTTGATAGAACTTCATTAAGCCCCCTGGTGGTGTTTTTATGGTGTTTTATGTCTTCTCTGACTATTTTGAGTTTCTACCTGGAGGCTGAAGCCTTGAGGGTCAAACGTGCTAATAGAGAAACAGCGCTTTAGTGACATAGTAAAAACATACCCTCCCCCTCATTCTCATAACACAACAGGTGTGGGCATGAGGAGGAGGAGGAACTAGGACAGGTGGGTGGTGCTAAGGTGGTGGAGGAGGTGCTAAGGTGAGAACCAGGTATACTTAATGAACTGGAGGCGTGTCCACATAAAAACATAATTTTAACAATTTCTGTACACTTTTTTGAAAAAAATCTTCCTCCTAGTATAACCATAATACCTGATGATTATGTTTTAGGGGGGGGGGGGATCACTGAAAATCACTGCACCCCGTCTTTAAAGGGGTGGTGCCATGGTTTTGCACTTTTTCTGTTTTTCATGTGTCTATGAAGTTGATTGAACTTTATTAAGCCCCCTGGTGGTGTTTTTATGGTGTTATATGTCTTCTCTGACTACTTTGAGTTTCTTCCTGGAGGCTGAAACCTTGAGGGTCAAAAGTGCCAATAGAAAAACAGCGCTTTAGTGACATAGTAAAAACATGCCCTCCCCCTCATTATCATAACACAGCAGGTGTGGGCATGAGGAGGAGGAGGGACTAGGACAGGTGGGTGGTGCTAAGGTGGTGGAGGAGGTGCTAAGGTGAGAACCAGCTATACTTAATGAACTAAAGCGTGTCCACATAAAAACATAATTTTAACACTTTCTGTACACTTTTTTGAAAAAAATCTTCCTCCTAGTATAACCATAATACCTGATGATTATGTTTTAGGGGGGGGGGGGGATCACTGAAAATCACGGCACCCCGTCTTTAAAGGGGTGGTGCCATGGTTATGCACTTTTTCTGTTTTTCATGTGTCTATGAAGTTGATTGAACTTTATTAAGCCCCCTGGTGGTGTTTTTATGGTGTTGTATGTCTTCTCTGACTACTTTGAGTTTCTTCCTGGAGGCTGAAACCTTGAGGGTCAAAAGCGCCAATAGAAAAACAGCGCTTTAGTGACATAGTAAAAACATGCCCTCCCCCTCATTATCATAACACAGCAGGTGTGGGCATGAGGAGGAGGAGGGACTAGGACAGGTGGGTGGTGCTAAGGTGGTGGAGGAGGTGCTAAGGTGAGAACCAGGTATACTTAATGAACTGGAGGCGTGTCCACATAAAAACATAATTTTAACACTTTCTGTACACTTTTTTGAAAAAAATCTAATCTTCCTCCTAGTATAACCATAATACCTGATGATTATGTTTTAGGGGGGGGGGGAATCACTGAAAATCACAGCACCCCGTCTTTAAGTAGCCTATTCAAACGTACAAATAGCCATAGCTTGACCGTTAGTGAGCATGACACTGAACTGATTTAACTCTCTGTTGTGTGTGTGTGTGTGTGTGTGTGTGTGTGTGTGTGTGTGTGTGTGTGTGTGTGTGTGTGTGTGTGTGTGTGTGTGTGTGTGTGTGTGTGTGTGTGTGAGATTACTACAGAAAGAAGAAATCTTTAAAGCTGCACTAAGTAACTTTCCTCTTCTACCCCGGATTTGAACCCGGTTTCCTGCACAAGTGCTGACATGTTTTACCATTGAGCTAATAGAGCCAGCAAGGTCCTGCTTGCTCAGGGGATAAATTGAATCTTGACCATCAGGTAAAAAATTGTGTCAGATCCTGTGTCTAGGTGAGACCTGTGTCTAGGTGAGACGATCTAAATGTCTCAATGGAAGAGCAGGGAGGCAAGTAAGTAGTTATATTGTATTAACATACTCTACCATACAGATTGGACAAAATTACATTTTATTAATACAAAAAAAGTTACATAGTGCAGCTTTAATTTGACAACATATCAGAATAGTAGGTCATACAATAGTAGAATCAGTAGCATTACAGTGTTACTGTATGTGACTATTGTAGCATCCACTCTGTTGTCACCTGTTACGTTACCTGTGTTCTGTGCTGATGTCATTAGTAGACTTACCCTTGCTACTTTCCATCTGGTTCTGCATCAGGCAGAATGGCTGTATAGTGTACGTCTGTATACATGTACTCAATACTCTGTTTGAGGGTGTCTTTATTGTGATGTCACTCTTCTGTACTTACAGTGCTGTACTTCTTTGCCCCGTTTCTGTAACTTTTACTGCTGTACTACCCCGAGGGATCAATAAAAGTATCTATCTATCTAATAAATATATGCAGTGCTGCCAACCCTCCTGGATTCTACAGGAGTGTCCTTGATTTCAACCACATCTCCTTGAGGACTCCTTGATTGTCATTACGGGGGCCAGAGCTCAGCTCTGGACCTGTTTTAAGATTGGCAGTATTCT
>NC_137610.1:26247166-26270071 GCF_963280865.1 Gymnoscopelus braueri
TGTGTGTTTGGACTTCTTCTCGCCACACAATATGTCACACGTGACAGGAGGATGCAGCGGTTGCGTTAAACTCACAGACCGGCTTTGTTAAAACAGGGTTTATATAAACGAGAGCAGCATGATACAAACTTTAGAGTGAGTAGTTAAACATATTTAAACATTTCTACGACATGAGACAAATACATTTTCCATTTGACATGATGAAAAAGCTATCCTCCCATTCTGCTGTCTTCTGTATTGACATCTCTTCCCATACTATGAGTTATCCCTTTTATCATTATTGTATAACTGTACCACTGTACATTTTGCAAACTGTTAACAGAGTATTCAATCAATCAATCAATCAATCAATCAATCAATCAATCAATCAATCAATAAAAAAACAATCAACAAAATCATTCTGAATCTGATATCATGGTCTCCTCTCGTCTCTCGTTGAGGTTTAAAGGTAGTAGAAGTCTAGTACAGTACTTAAGCATTTTTAAAAGCAAGTACTCCAGAACTTTAACTCAAGCACAAATTTGACAGAGCAACTTTCCCTTGTAGTTGAGTAATCTATAGGAGTATCTACTCTGACTCAAGTACTGGGGTTGAGTAGTTTGTCCAGCATGGCTGCTGTCTCTCACTGCCGCTGTCTGGCAAGCAGCTTTGTTGTGGGTGCTTAAAACAACAGGCGGTAGTTAACGCCATCCCGGCTGTGTTGCCATGTCCGTTTATTATAAGCGACACTTGGCTTGTTTTTCGGCAAAGTCGCTTGTAAATATTGTTAGTTGCGGGTTGTGTTTTTTTTGGGGCTTGTTTCTAAAGTTTTAGTTGCTTATTTGGGCTTGCTTCCTAATGTTGTTTAAACCGTTCGTGTTCTCAAACATTTTCATGTCAAGGACCCCATCTGGAAATATTTTGTGCCAGGAGCCCCCATACAAGATTTGCGTATTTAAAATGTTTTCAAAATATCCAAAATTGTTCTATAGTGTTTTTTTAAAACTAGCATATCTACAAGCTCACAGATCGGCTATTTTCAAATAGCCATGTGTGTGTGTGTGTGTGTGTGTGTGTGTGTGTGTGTGTGTGTGTGTGTGTGTGTGTGTGTGCGTGCGTGCGTGCGTGCGTGCGTGCGTGCGTGCGTGCGTGCGTGCGTGCGTGCGTGCGTGCGTGCGTGCGTGCGTGCGTGCGTGCGTGCGTGCGTGCGTGCGTGCGTGCGTGCGTGCGTGCGTGCGAATAGGCCACATGCGCACCATGTGGCCTATTCGCTTCTTTTGGGTTTGTTTTCGTAGACGTGGCCACTTGTTTCTCTTGCAGAACCTGGCAACGCTGCACCCCATTCAACCCCCCAGTCTGTCCCAGTGTGACCCAGTTCACTTCATGTGAATAATTACAACTGAACATGGGAGCAGGTATACCACAACACAACATCACAGCTGAAAAGGGAGTTTCCGGATTGTATTTGTCTTAACCACTTAAACCCCAGCATCCGTATTGGGGGGAAAGCTTTCGCTGAAAATAGCAGATCGGCATACCCTAGGTGGGGTTGGTGAAAGGGCCTCTCTGTGTGGAGTTTGCATGTTCTCCCCGTGTCCCCTAGGGTAGGTATACCCTCACAAAAAACATGCAGTAATCCTGGTCTCTATACTGCCCCCCCCTGGTCAGCCGGGGAGCCTGATGGAGGGGAAAGGAACAGGTTGGAATAATGTGTTCCTTCCACGCGCTTACGTCCAACCTGGGAACCTCCCCCCTGTCGGGTGATAAGAAGCGCCTTGCTAGCTCCTCATGCATTGAAGGAGGCATGAGCTCAGCTCTGGGCTCTCCCTAGGCTGGCAGAGGGAGAGTAGCGCCCAGGATTACATAGGCAATTGGCACTGGGTGAAAAAATGGGTTACAAAATCGTGGGATAAATTCTAAAAAGAAAAAAGAAAAAATACAGTTGAGCAGTCAGGGGTTAAGTGTGTTGCTCAGGGACACTTTGACCACTATAGACTGGGCTCCGGGGCTGAACTGGGGACCTTCAGACTCCCAGACAGCCTACCCATTCATGGCTGCCATGGTATTACCACCAGGGTAGTCTATGGCTGTAAGTTAATAAAAATCATAAAATGTATTTTCTTTAATCAATGTTCATCATAAGAATTGTAATTAATAAAATGAAAGATGTTGTACTTATAGCAGACTGAGACTCATGAGAGCAGGTCGAAAAAGAACAAAGACAACACGCACATGCACAAAGTCAACATGCGTGTACGCACGCATGTTCACACGTGCACTGGTTTGACTTTTGCCCAATCAGGTCCAGGACCTAAAATGAGTCTGGTTGTGAGTTGGCAAGCGGTCCATTCTAACGTTGCTGTTGATCGTGTGACTTGATCAAAAACATATTTGCGCCATATTTGTCTCCCATCAGCCTTATCTAAAGACTGGCTTTCATCCGCTATGCTGACTGCTGCTCTGGTATTTTCTGTTTCTCATTCCTTCTTTTCTTCCCCCGCCTTTCCCTTTAGTCGCTAAAGGATATCCCCTATTATTCTCCTGTTTTTCTTTGTTTACTTCAACCCCCCCACCCCTCCCTTCTTCTTCTTGCGCCCCATTTTTTGGATTCAGTATGTGCCAGTCTGGAGCGATGGAGTCCTTCAGGCCCCAGAGGGCTGTTGGGAACGGCAGGAACACTGGTCTCAGCCTCTCGGTGTGTCGGCATTGTAAGGGTGGGCTAATCGTTAGAGCGAGGCCTCACAGGAAGTGGACAAAAGGTCACCAAGGGTCCCTTTGGCGTTCCAACATGAAAGCAGCTCCCGGTTTCAATGAGGATTAACCCAAAAATTCCATTGACTGCGACACTATAGGACCTGGCAGCATCTTATACATGCGAAACCCCCCCCAACCCATATGAAATCCTCTCCTCCCTCCTCTTCTCTCGGCAAGAAAAGCTCCTGTACCTCCTCTCTCCTCCCCACATCTTTCACTCCTCTCCCTCAAAACCTGGCACCCACACCCACACAGACACCCACCCATACACACACACTCATACACACACAATACACACACAATTCAGCGGGGAGTTAAATGAGTTCAGTGTCGTGAGCACTAACGGTCAAACCATGGCCCTTGACCCCTCGGGTGCCTTTCATTGGTGTGTGTGTGTGTGTGTGTGTGTGTGTGTGTGTGTGTGTGTGTGTGTGTGTGTGTGTGTGTGTGTGTGTGTGTGTGTGTGTGTGTGTGTGTGTGCGCGCGCGCGCGCGCATCTTTTGGTGTGTGTGCATGTGTGTGTGCGTTTGCGAGGGAGTGAAAACGTCTGTGTGGCCAAAAGATGGTGATTTAGGTCCCCCGGAGCGGAGCTCATTTAGAGGTTAATGTGTCAGTGAATGAACTGAATGTCCACAGCTCCGTGGTGCTGCTGTCAGGCGATGTCCTCAGGTCCCCCCTCCAACCCAAACCCCCCTGATACAAATCCCCTTGCTCTGGGGACGGGGGATTTGAGAATGAACACCCCCTGCTGCGCTGCGGTCCATTTCTCTCATTATGTAAACGCAGGGGGATATGGCAAGGCAACAAGTGGGAAAGGAGCATGACTCTGTGGGATGATGAGAAGACGAAGGGTGAAGTTTGTGTGAGTGAACGCAGTGAAAGGATGGGGAGGATGAACGGTTTAATGAACCCCCCTCGTGCGTCAAACCACTGAGTTGTGACCACTCAAAGGGGGTCAATGGACCAGTGCCTTTGTTACCTCGAGGTCACTCACAACCCAGACCCCACTGTACACTGTGACTGTTTCAAATCATCTCTGTACGCCTCGCGGTTGGTAGGTATACGGACGGGTGCTGGTCGACGGCCTCTGCTCTTTCAATAGGCTCTATGCACACTTGCACAGCAGCCTTATTGGAAAGAAATTGGGCCTCTTCCTTACTTCCTTCACAGGTGTTACCAATTATACTAATGAAGGCTCTGTTCCAATTCTGGTCAAACAGAGTCAGGGTGCTGATATTGTGCATGTTAGCTCACTGGAAACACTCTGCTACACCATTGGGTCTCAAAGTGTGGTCCAGGGACCCTCATGGTTCCTTGAGGGGGTTCCAAATGGCACCTTACGGGTGTGTAGCTCTGAGAGTGTACAAATGGAACCAAATGGACCCATAAGGGTCCATTTGGTTCCATTTGTACACTGTCAGAGTTATGGGTGTCCTTGAAATTGAAAGGGTTTCAGAACCACACTGTGCCACACTAAATGGAACAGAGCCTTAATTGATATCATTGGTACAGTAACACCTGTGAAGGAAGTAAGGAAGCGGCCCAATTTCTTGCCAATATGACTGCATGTGCATAGAGCCTATTCATGACCTGGGCACTGACCAAGGCATGTTCGTGCATCGTGGTAGAGATGTCTATTTATAACAAAAGAATGGAGTGTGCACACTGGATCAAGCTCCAAAAGTGTTATTTATTACCACCCATTTGGGTGGTAATAAATCTTACTTTTGGAGCTTGATCCAGTGTGCGCCCGGACTCCATTCTTCTGCCGCTGCACAGCACCTGGCTATTAAACTGTGGATGTGCGTGCTTTATTTACTTGTTTCAAAGGTTTCTATGCATGTCATCATCAGCACGTATCATATCTCAAAATGTGGTTTTGTCAGCGTCTGACACATTCTCGGTACGGCGGGTCAGAGGTGTCCGATCAAAGGCTCCTCCAATATTCCATGTTTCAGTTTTAAGGACACATCAGGGTGTTGGCTTTTTAGAAATGTATAATATGAATTTTCTTTAATCTGGATTTAATATTCGAGATGAAAGGCAAAGTGTAATGAGTTATGATATTACACTAATTTTCAAAATGCCATTTCTCAAGAACCCAGATGAGTCCCATTTGTTTTGTTCCTTATCTGATTAAAAATTGCGACCTCGTTCCCACATAATAATTTCTGACATTTTGGTGCGCCGGACAATGTTAATAAAGCACACGACGGTGGGATGTTGCAAGGCTTTACCGAAAACCATGCAATAAGAGCAGTGACTAATATTTCACTCGAGCTCCTCGTGAATCAACTTAAAAGCCAGTGGAACAAATTCCTTCTTCAACCTGCTACTCTGGACGTTCCAGAGAGCCCTTCACACGTCCGCCTTGCTGATTAATACAGCACGTTTTACCGAAGAACCACAAAGAAAACAGAAACTATCAGAAAGAAAATACGAGACTTCCCATCATCTTCCTCTTTATCACTGACGAGTGGCTGGAGTTCTTGGAACGATGGCCCTGCTGTACGGTTGGCTTGTAGTCACCATTCTCTGGCAGCCACCCAAAGCCAACATACAGACATAGAAACATCAGTGGCCATTCTGGCCAACGAAACGAAACAGTCTCGCCCTTGTTAAAACTGGCGACCTCGGAACGGTCCCCACCAGGTATTCCTAACCGTAACCTCAGCGAAACTATGCCTAATAAACCTAACTTATTCCTAAACTTAACCCCAGTAAAACTATGCCTATTATAACTTATAACCCTACACTTATTCCTAACCTTAACCTCAGTAAAACGAATACAAGAATACAAGAACTGCTGGGGGCGAGCGGCCTGCGAAAAAAATGGGGGCGAGCATTCCGGTAGCTAATGAAACTCCATCACCAGCACAAACTCCTGCCCAGGTTCTGTGTAGGTGGATGTCTACTACGACAATGGTGCTAGAGGAGTTTTTTGTTTGTTTATTTTGCATCTTGAAAATTAGCTGCCAAAGTAGGCTACCGTGCCAGTTATCATAAAATACTGAGATAAGGCATGCCAATATAGGAGACTGGAGACAGGAAAACAGAAGTGCCCCATCTGACATACTCAGGGGCTGGGATGATACTGTGCCCCCTTTGTGTGCCCTGGAGCTGTGTCGGGTGCAGAGATAGGGAATGGGGCCCTGTAAATCCACGGGAGGTGAACTGGGCATATGACACTGGTCCCCAGCAGAACGAGGGACAGTTTAACCACTTTAACCCTATTTTATACTTTGACATTTTGAAAATGTTCTGAAAGATTGTGAAATATTTTGAATTCTTCTGAAAATGTTTGACACCACAATTCTTCTCCTATGGGTGCCGTGCCCTGGCACAAAAATGTTTTCAGATGGGGGTCCGCGGTCAAACACAAATCAATTTGGGGGTCCATCACATGAAAATGCTTGAGAACCGCTGGTGTACGGGGCAGGATCTGATCTGCGCATCCACGTCCATCCATATCAAATGAAAGCCTGTGTTGATAGCAAGGCTTGGATTTTGATTGCTGTCAGAGTGGGAATTTGATTCGGAGCACGATTTTGGCGCAAACATCACGGCGCATAATATGTTATAGATGAATTGTACATGACAGATATGGTATTAGCGGTAAACTGAAAAACATTTTCACAATTACTCTGTTTACGGTACGGTCATGGTATGGAAATTGCAAAACTCTGGGACAGGAAGAGGGAGCTGGTCGGAGCCCTTCACAAAAACCTAAAATGACATAACAACAACACAACCCCCGTCAGAGATGATGCAAGTTTTTGTACTTATCAGAAGCAATAAATATCAAATCATACTGGAAAATCTTTGTGTAACCAACAGAGAGATACATAAAAAATATTAAAAAAAAGAGTACAGGAATGAGAAAACATAGCGAGGAGAAGAGAAATGGAGCAAACGGCAGTGCAAAACACTAGGAGCGAAGTGAGAGAAAGACACGCACGCACGCACGCACACGCACACACACACACACACACACACACACACACACACACACACACACACACACACACACGCACACACACACACACACGCACACACACACCACACACACACCACACACAGACACCCCACTCACACACACACTACACACACACCAATCCCCAAAAGGACAAACAGCTTTTGTTTTCTGTCATGCGAGGCTCAGAGAGGCTTTATTGGAAAAGGGCTGTGGTGTTTTCCTCTCAGAGATCACTAGGGCTCATTAGAGAAGTCATTACAGCGCTGGAACGGAGCACATGACACATCACACATCAGACAGCTGACCTATTTACGGGGTGACTTGCGAGCGTATGTGTGTATCTATAAAACACGTTACAGCCCCTGTCACAGTGGCTCACGGCGCACAATACCCAGGGAAAATGTTAACTAACCACCACCTTGTGAGGTTACACGCAGGGGACAGAGAGAGGGGAGGCCCGGGCCGGGCGGGGGGGGGGGGGGGGGGGGGTGGAGGAGGTGTTTGTCTAAGCGGAGAAAAGCAGCGCGCGCCGGAACGTACAACAAGTCAAAACGTGCCCGCGCACACAAACGTACACATGCTCTCACACACGCACGCACGCACGCACGCACGCACGCACGCACACAGAATAATAAATCACAGGCCATAAATACACCTGTACACATCTCTGTGTGTGTGTGTGTGTGTGTGTGTGTGTGTGTGTGTGTGTGTGTGTGTGTGTGTCACACACACACACATGCACACGTGCATGTGTGTGTGTGTGTGTGCACACTTGCGTGTGTGTGTGTGTGTGTGTGTGTGTGTGTGTGTGTGTCTGTGTGTGTCTGTGTGTGTCTGTGCGTGCATGTCTGCGTGTGCATGTTTGTGTGTTTGTGTGTGTGTGTGTGTGTGCGTGCGTGCGTGCGTGCGTGTGTGTATGTGTTGATAGAAACAATCTCCACTGCGTATAGGCTTCCAGGCCCTTGGTGATCACTACCATGTGTTGGGTATCAAGCGGCCAGTGGGTGAAATCCAGTGTTTCCATCCAGCCACTGCAGGGACGCAAGAGAAACAAGAGGAGGGGAACCAACCAACCAACCCGACACGGTCGCATCCCCCCCCCCCCCCCCCCACAAAATGTCACTTTCTGTGAATGAAGGCCATCGGAAAAGGAAACCATGAGTGGATGGCATGGCATGGCCCTCTCAAGAGGCCGATGAAACAGACCCGTGTGTATACTGTATGACATACATACTGTTAACCCATTAAGACCTGAAGCCCATTCTAAATCCCAACTGTTTTCCAAAAAAACTTACGTTGCTATATCAGTGGTTCTCAAACTTTTTCTTAATCGGTCAAGGACCCCCAAAATGATATGTATTTGGCCAAGGACCCCCCCCATCTCAAAATATTTGGTTCCAGGACCCCCCAGAAGCAAAGATTTTAGTAAAAAAATGTTCGCTTTAAAAGAATATATATATTCACAGATTTGCACACATTTTCACCATTTTTCGAGCTTGTGGATCTGCTATTTTTGAGCTCAAATCAAAAAATGACACAGATACGCGTTCCCCGGTCTCAATGGGTTAAATCAACACTGTGTGTGAGTGAATGGAGTGAAAGGATGGGGAGGATGAACGGTTTAATGAACCGTTCCCCTGTGCGTCAAACCACTGAGTTGTAACCACTCAAAAGGGGCCACTGGACAGTGCCTTTGTGTGACCTCGAGGTCACGGCCCCAGACCCACTGTGCACTGTGATTGGGACCCCAATCTACAGTGTATAGATCAGGTCACAGGCCCCCCCATTTGGCACGATTTTCATCTCTGGGGACCCCAATCAACAGTGTAGTTTTAAAATTTAAAATACTCAGTTTATTTAGAGTGTACAAATGGAAGCGAATGGAACCGTAACGGTCCATTTTGGTTGCCACATACTCTGCGACAAACTAGAGACCCGTCCAGGCGGAGTACTTATACCATTAGTTCTCAAAGTTGGGTCCAGGTCCAGGGGGTCCCCAGCTAAATTATGGATAGTTAGGAACCAAATGTTCCTGGAATCAAGGTTAATTTAACTCTGAGAGTGTACAAATGGAACGGTGGTTCCTAACTATCCATCATTTAGCTGGGGACCCCCTGGAACTCCCTCAAGGACCCCTGGGGGTCCCCGGACCCCACTTTGAGAACCACTGTACTAGAACAAGGCTTTCATCCCTTCCCATATTCATAGCGTAGGTGGGTGATACAGTCATCTAAGTGGGAAGTATACAGTACAGACCTGTCTACCTTTACAGGCATATACGTATACAAAATGTAAAAGAAAAAAGGCATGGGGGTTCTTTTTTGTCTTAGCCATGATGGACCCCTGTGTCCTGTCGGACCAGACATACAGTACTTTACAGTATTTATAATTTTACACCTTTTCAACTTCCAACCTGGCTTCCGAATTTTGGACATTATATTGTCGAAAATAAGTCAAAATGGTCAATAGTAATAACAGAATAGTCGAACATTCATTTTCTAAAAACAGAGAAAATAGCCGATCTACAAGGTCACAAAGCGGCGCGGCGCGACAGGCCGCGAGCTTTCAGATCGGCTAATATTTTCGCTATTTGGTGCGGAACAAAGTATCATAGGTAGGGGCTTAACCACTGAAACCCTATATGGTTGCCCAGAGTCCCCCAGGGATCTATACTAGTGTCTTTTCTGTTTTCTGTTCTTGTGGGGAAAGCTTTCGCAGGAAATAGCGGATCGACAAGCTCTGCGAGCTATTTCCTGCGAAAGCTTTCCCCACAATACGGATGCTGATGGGGCCTAAGTGGTTAAGTGGTTTTTAAGAGCCCCGTTCACACGTTCTTATCTTTCACATGTATCAGCAGGTAAATTCCATCCTCTTTCTTCCTCCTCCTGTCTCATCATTCCGACCCATCCAGTTCAGTCCAGTTCTGTTTTGAAAGGGTGGTTATATACACTGTTATTGTATGATTTCACAGAAACTCTCCTCCCAGCCCTTTGAAGCAGGAGAAGAGCTGACCGGAGCTGAACGATCCCTGCTGTAAAGCCTCCTCTGTCTGGGCTCAGCCCAGAGTCAGTCCCACCGCCCTGCCTGGACCCTTTCCTCTCTCTCTCTCTCTCTCTCTCTCTCTCTCTCTCTCTCTCTCTCTCTCTCTCATACCCATCCACATTCTTCCTGCTCCTTCATGCAACTGGAACAAATTTATGTCAGCTCAACAGATTTTCGGGCCATTTTTTTCCTTTTTTTGGGAGGCTCACACACACACACACACACACACACACACGTGCGCACGCGCGCGCACGCACACACACACAAGGCCCGCACCGCGAGCCTGTTGAAGTTGACCCTGGGGTATTTGTCCTGGTGCAGGCCTTTGAAAATAAACAGAAGCACAGAAGAGCTTAAGTCTTGCGAAGCCGCAAGCTTTCAGGGGCAGAGGAAAACAACAATTACCCAAGGCGTTATGGACATTAAGTGCTGAATGAGAGCCATCCTGAGGTACGGCTCTCTGAGCAAATAAGCAACCAAAAAAAAGAGAAGGGATACTATCTGAGCCCGGGCCGGGAACGACCGATGAAAGGGAGTAATGGAAAAACATAAATAAACTTCATCTGACTCGGCACTGACCCCCTTTGTCGAAGTGCTACCGCTGGGGTTGGACGTGTCAGGTTTCCATCAGCTAGACTTTTGTCCTCTCCCTCCCTCCCTCCCTCTCTCTCTCTCTCTCTCTCTCTCCCTCGCTCTCTCTCTCTCTCCCTCTCTGTCTCTCACCTTTCCGTCTCTGTCTCCGCCTCCATTTTGACCGTTTTATCATCTTGAAAGTGTTTGCGGCCCACCCATCTGACCACTTACCTCAGCAGCCAATAAAGTTGTGAGATGGGTTCCAGGGACCCCCCCCAGAAGCAAAGATTTGAGTTACAAATGTTCGCTTTAAAAAATATATATATTCAAAGATTTGCACCAAGATTTATTTGTTTGTTTTAATAGCAGATCTACAAGCTCGTAGCACGGCACTCGGTGCCGCGCTACGAGCTTGTATATCTGCTATTTTTGAATAGCCAAAGAAATCTAAAATGACACAGATGCGTTCCCAGATTGAATGGGTTAATGATCAACGAATCAATTGTGTTCCACCTTGCATCAATGGAGCCAATGTAGTACACTCTTAATTTCTTATTTATTGGTATCACTTTGGAATGTTTAGTAGAATCTTAAGTGTTTCCCAATTATTCACCTCACGGCCTGCCAGTGGGGCCCCGGCCCACAGGTTCAGAACCACTGTGCGGTATATACTTACATCTCTCTCTGTCTCGACATCCCTCCACGCTGTCCCTCCAAAAACCAGCCAGTGAGAGTGTGAGATCGTAATCTCGGATTTCAAGGTTATTTTTTGGTTTTCTCTCTTTTTTTTACACACAGTCAGACATTTTTATTTCCCATATAAAACATTGCGTGTGTAAAAAAAAAAGAAAAATGCATCATACAAAAAAGAGAGAGAGAGAGAGAGAGAGGGGGGCGGGGACGTATCCTATCCAAATGTTATGCTATCCAAATGCAGTATAATGATAGCATTACACTAGAGCGCCTGGCAGCATCATGAAGGCCTCGTAGTTGGAATGTGTTTGTAAGTCTACAATGGAGACCCGGGGCAATTGAGGATAACAGCGCATGTGTTTATCCGAGTTTATACAGTCGCAGCGGGACCGTGCACCAGTTCAGCCATTTGCTACAGCATTGCAAAATGTCGTGTTTACCATTTTTCAGCCTACTCCTCTTGGCTTGTTTAGGCCATGTACTGTACTGTACTGCAAGCCCCCCCCCCCCCCAAGGACCGTAAGAGGGGGATCTCTGGTCGGCAGCTGTAGGGGTGGTATGTATGGTGGCCCACTCTGGTACTACAGTTTGGAGAGATATGAGAGAGAGATGTCAGGTGTTAATGTTATAGACCTGTGGTTCTCAACCTTTTCAGCCTGCGACCCCCCAAAATAATCACCCTGACAAGCGGTTCCACAGATAAATATTGTGAAAATAGCCGATCTACAAGCTCACAACGCCTCGTGTTGTGAGCTTGTAGATCGGCTATTTTCATAGTATAGTTTGTTGATTACTTTTAATGCAGTAATGGTATTTTTTCTGTTCTTTCTTTCTTTTATGTAGGTATTTATCTGGGGACCCCCCAAAAATCCTGGGGGTCCCGACCCACAGGTTGAGAACCACTGTTATATAGACCTATCCCATGCAGTCACTCGGAGCCCAGCAGAGCTCATTTTAAGTGTGACATCATCGCAGTACAAGCCTTATGAGTTCTGGCTCGTGAACGTGCAGGCTGGTCGTCTGCCTGGGAGCACAGCTTTGTTTACGTTAGCCATGGTTAGCTCTTGCTCAGCGCTGATCAAAACAGAACGTAAGAGATGAATAGTGTTGACAAGAATACTGTCGTCCAGATAACACTAACGTCCGACATCATATATTTCATACTCTGAGTCTAAGTACCTGACATTGGGGATCTCCGGCTGAGCGATGAACGGCTGAAATTAAATTCCTCATACATTCCTTTTAAACCCGCCTAAGAACCTGAACTGGCTTTAACTGGCACTTCACCCATTTTCAATCTCATCATCATATAAATGGTCCCTCACTGATGCTCCTTGTAAGGTGGCACCATTTCTGTCTACTCTGTGTCTCATTGGTGGACTGGATAGAATCAGAATTCTGCCTACCAATGACATCATCGATGGGGATTCCAAGCTAATAGAAACTATAGCCAATTGCACTCCAATTTTAGTGGAGTAAAAAGTACAATATTTGCCTTTGAGATGTAGTGGAGTAGAAGTAAAATGATTGAAAATTGGAAACCCTCCAGTAAAGTAAAAATACCTCAAAATTGTACTTAAGTACAGTACTTAATACTTGAGTATGTACTTCCAAGGAAGGCACTGGAGCAAGCTCGGACAATCAAAGCCTTTTTTAATAACAGGGTGCAGGCAAAAAAAGAACGTGACAACGTTTCGATTGGTCAATACATCTTCATCAGGTCACAACGACGCGATGAAGATGACTCTCCTGACGCCTCGGTCTCGTCTGAGGAACTAATCGTAATGAATTAGGGTTAGTTAGAGCTCTGCTCATGTTTCCAGTGGGTAATTTACTATACAGCATTTTTTGGCTCTGCCTGATTTACCAAACCAAACAACTCAGCCTGTAGCAGCAACGTGGGTCTTGTTGACTGTGGAAGTGTTCGTGTGGGAAATAGCAGTGAAACGCCTCTCAATAATCTCTGAGGAGTAATAATTAGTTTATTCCGTGCGGGTGGCGCAGTGAAATCACTGTCCAATGTAATTACGCTTTGGATGCTGTCCTGTGTATGTAGTCCAATCAGGGCTGGTTTCACAGCTGTGAGGCTTCGTTCTTTGTGAGGTTTTGATAATGTTGTTAGTCCATATACTGTAGGATTGAGTTGTTTGTGTCTAGGATTAAGCTAATCCCATTAGTAAATGCATAGCTACCAGGTGCTTGATACAATGCAGACAATACAATATGGGTAAAGAATTAACACCTGCATTCAATGCCTGATGAAACATAAGATGCTATAAAATAAGACCTTTTTTGATCCCGCGGGGGAAATTCAGTGACCAAAGGCAGCAATCCCTGATGTCTAGTGTTTCAAAGTTTGGGAGCATTCAGTTACTGTATGTAACAACAGGTTAATGTCTTAACTACCGAGTTAGTTCTTACTTCTTTGAACAACTAATAGCGAAACAAGCCAATTTACAGTACAAGCTCACAACGCATTGCAGCGTGGCACATTGTGAGCTTGTAGGTCTGATAACAGACAGAGCAAAAATATCTGAAGGCCCTTTAAATGTAAATATCCACATTAACACATGTGGTGTAGTGGACGTGGAGATTTCCAAGCAGTTGTTCCTCACACATATCAAAGACAGCCATTGTTCGAGTTAATATAAGTGGGATTAGTTTACATTAGGCCACAGAGCGGAGTGAAAGTGTGTGGAACATTTAAAAGCTGCATCTTGTACATAATTCCCTAAATTATCTACATTAATCAGTGACATGTATGTTAATATTATACAATACGAATTTAAAAGGAGAATAGATAAAGGCAAGCTGATTGTGATTGTGAGGATAAGATTGGGAATTCTTTATTTTGAATACCTCATAAAATATTTGTGTTGATAAAATATCAGCTGATGTATATTGGAGGCCATAGCTGAATGGATTGAGAATCGATTCCGTGCCCCGGCAATGTGTGGAGGTGTCCCAGAGCAAGACACTTAACCCTTAACTGTGGGCCCTGATCCAGAAATAATCTATGGGCTTAGGACCCTAAAGGCAGGAAACTTGAACTCGGCCACTTGAGGCATATGCACAGGCTGACCAAGTTACATTGAAATGAGGTATTATATATTAAAATATAACATAATACTGCATCATACTTCAAATCCAACTATCTGAGTACAGGTTTATTTGACTGACTGACTGACTGACTGACAGAGGTTTCCTTATTATATGATAGGATAGCATTGCTTCCATATAATAGCAGACCTGCAGCTTCCATACTAGGTCTGCTATTATTTCCAAAATCTCTTTGCCAAAAAGAGCACATCTTCAAGTTCACAATCCAATTGTTAGAACTGTTATTTTCGCGGAATGATTGTCCCAGCATAGTGATACTGGGGTCCATTTTCGTCTTATTATTAAGAAGACCTGACTTGACTTCATCACAAAATCTTTCCTGTGGTACGTCGACTGCTAGATTCACCTCTAAATCGTTATCTCCAAACAAGTCTGACATCATGCAGGATCTATTCACTGCTTTCGCGAATGACACATCCCTAATTACACTACAGCGCCCTTGCAGCATCAGTAAGGCCCTTCCTATTCGGAATGTGTTTATAAGTCTACAATGGAGGACCCGGGTGCAATTGGGGATAGCGCATGTGTTTATCCCAGTTTATACAGTCGCACCGGGGCGGTGCACCCGTTCAGCCAATCGCAACACATTGCAAAACATCGTGTTTACCATTTTTCAGCCTACTCCTCTGGACTGTTTAGGCCATGTACTCTTTCGAGGATTTGGCAAGATTACACCCTGAAGACTGTTGGTCCATAACCTTGAATTCCTCTCGCCGGCTCTCGGGGCGATGATGATCTCCTCCCGTTCCGTCGGTTCCCTTCAAACCTCCCCTGCAGCAATCTTCCGACAAAAAAAAAGAGGGACTCTCTCCCACTGTATATCGTCTCTGTCGGGTGGAAACCTCATATTTCCAAAACTGTTACTTTTCAGGATTCAAATTCAAAAGCATCAAAGGGTAGCTGATCTACAAGCTCGAAACGATGCGCGAAGCGACGTGTTTCGATCTTGTAGATGTGCTGCTTTTGATGCTTTTGAGTGACACGGTAGTATGATCAAGTAGGGCATTTATTTACGAAAAAACACATAAAGTTAGAATGTGGAGATAAGAGGTTTCTGCCCGACAGCAATGATAATGCTCGCTCTCTCTCTCTCTCTCTCTCTCTCTCTCTCTCCCCTCCTCAGTCCTCTCTGTATCTCCCCGGTTGGTCAATCATCTCCAGTTTACAGGTGCACCGGCTTCGAATGCTATCAATGCATTGAATGGGAGATTATCACGTTTTATCAGACCTTTGAATGGGCGAGTAGGCGACGGAGTAGGCGCGATTTAGACCTACCCGCGATTTGTCAGACCATTCATGGGGCGTAATCAGGAGCTACTGACCTACTTGGAGGCGGAGCAGTCCCCACAACAATATTTACGATTCTGTGCCTATCGGTACATAACTCGAACGGCGCTGAGTAGGCACAGGCGAACGTCACACCGTTCAGGACGGCAACTCGGTCGCTTTAGCTCCCTCGGTGGTCCTTCACGGGGTGACAGTTCGCCTGTGACTGCGCGCCTCCGGCATGGTCCGAAACCAAAACCAAAACCGAAACTGAACTATTTAAGTCATCTCCGTTGGTAGGTCAGTATGTCTTGATAACACCCAATGAATGGTCTGATAAATCGCGGGTAGGTCAGTATGTCGCCTATTTCGCCCATTCAAAGGTCTAATAAGAGGTGATAATGTCCCATTCAATGCATTGATAGCATCCGAATCGGGTGCCAGTTTACCCGTGATAGGGCCTGCAACCATGGCTCAGCGTCCAGTCAACACGGTCATCCTCCAGTGGGAATGTATGGCTATCCTCTCACCACTGGAACCCGGGCTTGAATGTAGACGTGAGAGTGCATGGGTGTGCAGTGGTGGAAGAAGTGTTTAGGTTTCTTACTTAAGTAGAAGTTCCAATACCACAATATAAAAGGCTTGTATTCAAAACTTTACTAGAGTACAAAAAAAAAAGTACCAAAGTGAAAGTACATTTTTCAAAATATGCCAAACATTTAAAAAATATATCAAAAATGTTGCGACACATTGTGAGCTTGTATCTGCTATATTTGAATAACCAAAGTTTAAAATATAGCGTTTCATTGGTTTACGCTTTACGGTATGTTTTATAATAATAATCTAAATCTGTAGTAGCTAACTAGTAGCTATAGTTTTCAAATAGCCTAATTGTAGTGAGGTAAAAAGTACAATATTTGCCTCTGAGAAAGTATACCGTATTAGAAAAAAATTACATACTGTACGTACTATAAAAGTACCTCAAATTGTAATTGTAACTAAATACAGTAATTAAATACAGTACTTGAGAGTAGTGTGTGTGTGTGTGTGTGTGTGTGTGTGTGTGTGTGTGTGTGTGTGTGTGTGTGTGTGTGTGTGTGTGTGCATGCGTGCTTAATGTGGGGGTTAAGAAGCAATTAGTTGAAGGCAGTGTTTTTGTTGGTACTAATGAACACACAGCTAATGGCCACACAAAGCTCTGTTTGCCATAAGAAACAAAAAACTTGTTACTCACCCCTCAGTGCCCCCACGACCTTGTAAACAAACATGGCTTACAAAATCTGCATGACAAATGTATTTCTGTCCATCACCACAAGAGGTTGATGCTCGACACCAGATGACATCTGTTTTTTCAACGTTGTACTTTCTATTTAGATCTTAATTGACACTGTCCTGCACACCTATGCATAGCGCAATATCTTACTTTGTTTTTGTGTGGTCATCTGCATGTTTGGGCCAGTGCCTACGCGCAATGCTCCACCACAGGATGCTCATGTAGGCGGAAGCCATTCTTTCACAATTTTCCTCTGTCGTACGCGCACATTAAGTACACATGAACGGATGTAATCAAAAATACATTAGGCCCATCCACCCATGAATGTCCAACTGCAACCCCCCCGACCTCTCTGCTCCTGTGCATTGCCAGCAATTGTCGTGCATCGAACTGCCCAGGGACCTGCACAAGGCCAGGTTAAAGGTTTCATGACATTCAGTTTTACAACACATTAAAAGTCTTTGTCATGGTCCTTCAATCGTGTATAAAATGTTTTAACAAAAAATTCCACTGAGTGATCCATGGCAGGTGTTTTTCTCTCACATTTCTAAAGCCTTTTCAACTGCAATTAAAAAAGAAATCTTTGCCTGCGGGTGTCGCTGTTGAGGGTTTTTGCCTGTCAATCATCGCCTCTGCTCCGGCCCCCCAAAGAAAAGGATAGGGGAGGGGAGGGGCAAGGAGGAGAGTGGGCGGGATTAATGGCCTGTGACTTCACTGCCCAAGAGCCAAGCTCAGATTACTTTTCAGCCTAATTATTCAGAGAACCCCAGACCACAGAAAATCCACTGAATGTTCAAAGTTCTGATTTTTTGGGTGTAATTGAGGTCATAAAACCCCCCAAAAAACATAAAAAATAAAAAAGTGAAAATGAATGTCATAGAACCTTTAAGGTTACCCAAGCTGGTATGATGTATATACATCAATTCATAATCATTTGAGTTCAATTATTATAATTTTATTTATATATTGTGATTTTTTTCAGTTTGATAAAAAAAAAAAAAGATTCCTCTAAGTTTGCTTTTCTAAGCTTCTGCCGTCTATAATAAGTAATGGAATCAAGGTCGTGAAACGTGTGATCACCATACAGGTAGACTACACGTCTTTTGCAATCAAAATAGATGGCAGGGTTAAGCTCAAGATGCTAAATCATATTGCTGCCTAACCACTTTCAACCCGACGTCCCTATTTTGGTCATTATAGTCAAAATATTTCACAAAATGTTCAACATATTTCAAACATTTGCCATTTTTTCAAAAATAGCAAAACACACTGCAGGGTGACACATTGTGAGCTTGACGATCGGCTACTGTCATAGAATGTCTGTGCACATCTCAGGAGCTACAGTACAGTACAGTACAGTACAGTACAGTACAGTACAGTACAGTACAGTACAGTACAGTACAGTACAGTACAGTATCACTGTAAGTAGGCCCCACACAGTGACGCACACAGTGAGCGCCTTGGCTCCGCTCCTGCTATAATGGTATGGCCCAGCGGGCCGGCATGAGATCCTAATGACCCTGACAAAGGCGTCCTCTATCTGCCATATTGATGATGTTTTTTCCCCTTCATGTCATTGCGTGTGCCAGTGTTGTTGGTTAAGGATGTCGACCGGCAATTATCCGACAATCATAGTTGCTGAGAGTTTTATGGGCCTGTCACAATTATTACGTAATCGTCCAATCGAAATCTTTTGAGATAATCGCAATTATTTTGCAGAATCGTCATAATCGTTTCCATGTAGAAAACGTTTTCCAAAAAATAGCGGAAATAGTTGTAAGCTTGTAGATCAGCTATTTCCGCTATTTAAAAAAGAAAATGTAAGTAAAAAACTATTAAATATGTTGGTAATTTCTTTGTATATTTAAGTTATTTTTCATATCTGCCCTTTGTAATTTTTGATTACGGAGCCTAAAAGGCAAACAGAAAAAAAACTATGTTCCAATGTTAAATGCCAAAAACACAATTAAATCGTTAATCGCAATTATTTGTGCGACAATTAATCGTCAACTTAAATTTTGTAATCGTGACAGCCGTAGAGTTTTATTAATTGCAATTGCGTACATGTGTGTGCATGAATACATGCTGCTGTTCCCTCCCAAATAAACAACAAATAAAGTAATTGTGGTTTGTGCTCGCATCCAAGCAGCCAAGCAAGAGAGCAGCCTGTTATGACAGAGAGGCTCGCTCTGGCCCTCATACAATACTACATTTAGGCATTTATCATCATCAGACACTGTTTTTCAGAGCGGAGCATGAGATCGGAATATGCAGAGTAAGCATCAACTCTAGTCAATAAACAAGGTAAATGGTAGAGTCCAGAGAGAACAATGTAGTGCCTCAAAGAAACCCACGCGAGCTCACATGACCTTGAAATTACCTATATCTATGACAATTACAGGTTAAATGACTTGAATTTGCAGAATCACAATATAAACCCTGATTTCTCTCTACATCTCCTATAGACTCTTGTTGCTGGCAATACTGGGATAAAACTAGCATCTCTGTGCACGGTTGGTCCAACCCCTGCTTCTATTTCAGACATGTTCAATCGGAGCAAACAATTTACTATGGGCAATATGGCAACACACACGCAATATCACTACAGTATAGTTGTGAGGACGTCAATCATTTTAGGATGATGATTTTATGATTTCCGAAAATAGCCGATCTACAAGCTCTCAGCGCAGCTCGACACGTTGTGAGCTTGCAGATCGGCTATTTTCGGTGCATGACAATCGGCCATAACTCCAACCCTAACGTCAAAAACCTAACCTCTAAATACCTAATCCCAAACCTCCGACCAGAATCATTTCCTAATTGCAAAACCTAACTTTAAAAAAACTGTTTTAATCATGAAACAACTATTCATCTTCTTGCGAGGACAAGGAAAATGGTCTTCCTCAAAAAATGTCTATTTCTCAAATTCTAATATACTTGTGGGGACATTTATGGCCCTCACAAGTATAGTAATACACACACACGCACACACACACACCACACACGCACGCACGCACAAACACGCACGCATGCACGCACGCACGCACACACACACACACACACACACACACACACACACACACACGCACACACGCACACACGCACACACGCACACACGTGCACACGCAGGAACCCAGTCACCTCAGCTGGGAAGACAGCGACTTTCCCCTCTCTCTAGTGCACGCTACATGACTACTTGCAGGAGGAGCGGAGAGGAGCCGGTAGATCCGCTAGACGTGCTCCTGCCCCATCTCTCCAGAGCTCCTTCAATATTTCATAAGGAAACCTTTCTCCTCCATGTCCCCCGGAGCCCACGCCGAGGAGGAGAGAGGCCTTCCCCGGCATGCAGCATCAATTCTTTATTCCCTCACTTCAAACAGTTGTCGCTCGTCCCCCAACAGGAAATAAAGGAAGTTCCAAAAAGCCATTTTGCATACTTTTACTAAACTATTTGCCCTGATCATTCATTTCCTCTGGGCTTCCTTTGGCGTCCCGCACTCTGTGTGCCCGCCCCGCCGCCTTGGGAGTTTGGGGATACAAAAAATAAATAAAATTGCCTCATGCCTCTGTCTAAAAACCGATCTGGGGTCAGATTTATGTTGTTTGTTCTGCTCCTTTATAGCGATATGATTGGCGTCAGGCGATGTGTTTGGCTGATTCTGGTAACCTCACGACCAGAATCCACCACAGGGGCTTTAGGCAAGTATCTGTTTGTGGCGCAAAAATGTGATCTGCACAGAGAGAAGAAGATAAGACCATTTACATCAGTGGTTCTCAACCTGTGGGCCGGGGGCCCACTGGTGGGCCATGTGGATACTGCAGGTGAGCCCCACTCCCTCCCCCCCCCAAATTTTTTTTTTTACAAAACACTACGAATTAAATTATATTTATTTATGATAAAAAAACATTTATGTAAAAAAAATAAAAAAATCTGTATTTGTCTTCTTCATTGTGATATAGATGAGTAGGAACTTTGTAATTGATCCAAGCAGGAGCGTACAGTAATCGATCGATTGATCGTTAAAATAAACGATCACGTGAGAGCAGTGCTTTTTTTTTGCCCGCTCTACTCCATTCCATCCTACCCCGAACCCGCACCCACCCAACTTTGATATGAGGGATCGTTTAGCGCCACGTTGTTCATGGTCATGTTTGTTGTTCATGTACATTGAGAGGCAACGCTGTTGCCGCCCTGTTTCATGCCATCGTTCATGCCAGTTCATCGTTACGGCTGCTGTGGTGTTGTTTTTTAAGCTGCACTAAAATGAATTTCACCCACTTTTTTACCTTGTAAACCTGTGATGTGACAATAAAACTGATTCTTCTGATTCTGATTCTGAACATGCTCCGAAAATGCACCCATGTGTCCACTTAACACGGCAGCCATGTTGAGTGGTCCGATGGGTGGGCCGCAAACAATTTCAGACTTTCTAGTGGGCCCCGATCCAGAGTTGAGAAGCAGTGATTTACATGGCTGATGCCTGTTCAGATAGACATGAGACATCCGATCTCTGCCGCCTAATTTAGATAGACTATAGCTGGTTTAAATCCAATGTATAGAATGGCGTCACTCGCAGTGCAACGTACAGTCAATTATGTAGCTTATGTTGTGAGACACCAGCTTATTAATGTTCCCAACACCCAGAGGTAGCAGCTGATAACAATTGTAAGCTTGTCCAAATGGTTTAACCACTGAAACCCTATACTTCGTAGACCGGAGTCCCCCAAGGGTCTATACCATTGGTTCTCAAAGTTGGGTCCGGGGACCCCCAGGGGTACCAGGGGGTCCCCAGCTAAATGTGTTAATAAAGCGTCCCAATCATTTTAACCCCTTTATCCATAATTTATACTTTAATTTATATATACAAGCTCATAGTGCGGCACTGAGTGCTGCGTTATGAGCTTGTAGATCTGCTATTTTTGAAAGATCGTGAAAACTCTTTGATTATATATTTTTTAAAGCCAGCATTTGTAACTCAAATCTTTGCTTCTGGGGGTCCCTGGAACAAAAATGGGGGTCTGTGGCCAAATACATATCATTTTTGGGGTCCTTGACACGAAAAAGTTTGAGAACCACTGTTCTATATAGCCCCCCCCCTCTCCTTTTTCCCCTCTACTCCATTATCTTCGCTGTAAACAGCTGATCTACAGGCTCACAACGCAATTCGTCTGGATCTGCTATTTTCCCCCAGAATATTTGCCCCAGAATAGGGATGTCATAGGGTTCATGTGGTTCAACTGGAGAGGAAGTCTGTGGCGAGCCATCTAGGACTTGCATCAGCTGTAGCCGTTTATTTTATTTTATGTTCTCTTAATTTACGACTGACCAACGGCAAGAAAAATCTACTGGTTTCAAATTGTGCGTAATGGTTTTGGCCCAGCATGTAAACAAAAACCCTGGGGTCAAGCCTGAATCCTGTTGTTACAGTAGTCAATCACATATGTACTGGAAAACAACAACCTGCTCACTTGATGTCCTCCATTTATGTTTATAGTTATGTTTATTATAAAATGATGTTTATACATAGTATATGATGACATCATTTTACCATATGCCTCAACAGGCTCTTCGGAAAAGATTGTAGCACTATCTACCAATAAATAATATATCAGAATATAAATACTGTTAAGGAAGTCTTTTAAAGAAGCTATTCTGTAGAAGTATAATTTTAAATGGACACATTTTCGAAATAATTTCACAAGACGTTTTATTCATTTATTTGTGTTGACATTTTTTACATTTGTTTACATTATCAGATGGGTGTTTTCGCATTCTCTGACCTTACTTGGCCTTAAAACACTGTCTTGTCATAATTGCATCCATAAGTCATGCATCATTATGAATCATTTAGTCACGGATCACAGGCTATCATATGCTGGGGTGTGCACATCTGTATCTCCATGTGTCAGTCAATCACTGTGCTGTGAGTCTGACTTGTGTGTTTTTGTGAGCTCGGCTGCATTCCTCTGGCGTGCTTCCTCTTTGCGTTCCTCTCCTCTTTGATGAGACAGGATGTGATGAACCGTATAAAGGAAGACCTGATCACAGGGCTTGAGGGACATGTGAGGACGGAACAATTAAGAGATAAGAGAATAAAGAGATGACACGATGAAAGGAGGCCTTCGCTGCGTCACCAGCCGAGGCGCTCATTAGATTAGACCGCATTCTCAGAAAACGCCCAGCCACTATGAAGGAGAGCAAGTCATGCGCGTCCTCCCGTCGAACTTT
>NC_137610.1:26270271-26305271 GCF_963280865.1 Gymnoscopelus braueri
GATACACACACCAGGGGACCCGACCGCTGACCGACCACGCTATAAAGTCTTAGTAATGTAAATGTCACTCTGACAAGTTGTTTTTCATTTTAAAGTCCTAAGCAAGGGTCTCTTTTTTTGTACACTTTCAAAGCTAAATGAACACTCAGGATTTGTACTGCGTTATGTTTGTCATAAACCCCCACATAAAAAGTGGGGAGAAACATGAGAAAATAATGCGAATAATATTAGCAAGAAAACATACCGAGCAAAGCAGAATTAGGCTAGCCTGATATGATGTCAATCTGTGTGTGTGTGTGTGTGTGTGTGTGTGTGTGTGTGTGTGTGTGTGTGTGTGTGTGTGTGTGTGTGTGTGTGTGTGTGTGTGTGTGTGTGTGTGTGTGTGTGTGTGTGTGTGTGCGTGCGTGCGTGCGTGCGTGCGTGCGTGCGTGCGTGCGTGCGTGCGTGCGTGCGTGCGTGTGTGTGCGCGTGTTTACCGTGTACCGGCGTGTGCGCGCCACAGTACATGTCATCAGCCACTAAGTGTTTCCCACCCAGGCAGATTTACATGGGGGCAAGCCATTTGACTGTCTAGCATTCAGAAACCCAAGTCACCAAAACCAGGACCACAGGCATGTGTACTGTATCCTCCAGGGATGGAGATAAGAGGGAGGAAGAGAGGGGAGAAAACGCATACATATGAACTTCAATAACCCCCCCCCCTTTTTTTTTGTAACGCTGAATGCACACTTGGAGAAATTACCCAGCATCCATCTGAGAAGAAGCGACGATCCGTCATGTGTCTGGCGTGGATGCGCGGCGCTCCCATCCGTCAAGCCCCGTCCGTTTTCGCCTGACATCGGTTTCCCTGATCTCTCTTTTACTCACTCTTTCCCCTGACTCTTACTCTTCCTTGCCCATACCTTTGCACCTCACCCTCCTCCTCCTCCTCCTCCTCCTCATGCACATCGCTTCTTCTTTGGTTTCCTGCCCTGTGCGTCTTTCCACTCTGGGTGCTGCAGTGCAGCTGTGTGCATGTGTGCGTGTGTTCTTGTGTGTGTGTGTGTGTGTGTGTGTGTGTGCGTGTGCGTGTGTGTGTGAGGGCTGAGGTAGTGATGGAGAGAGGGAAGGTGGAAGGGTGAAGGAGGGAGGGGAGCGGAGAGAGAGATGGAAGGATGGGGGAGGCCCAGATGAGAGGGGTAGGCAATTGGCGGGCGATCAGTGAGACAGAGAGAGAGAGAAAGAGAGAGAGAGGGAGGGAGAGAGAGAGGGAAAGAGAGAGAGAGAAAGAGGGAGAGAGAGAAAGAGGGAGAGAGAGAGAGAGACAGAGAGAAGAGAGAGAGAGAGTGAGAAGAGAGAGAGAGTGAGAGAGAGAGAGAGAGAGAGAGAGAGAGGGGAGAGAGAGAGCGCGCTGAGGCTTCAATATGTCCATAGCATTTAAAGTGGGACAGAGGGTCTGAGCAGCCAATTTGGTCAGCCACAGAGAGAGAGTGTTTACTGTGTTTACAGATTGTTATTCTAACCACCCACACCCACCGCCATCCCCCAGCACCCCCACCCCAACCCCAACCCACCCCACCCCTCCTCTCCTAGCCTCTCCTCTCCTCTCCTCTCCTCTCCTCTCCTCTCTGCACCCCACCCCAGTCCCCCTGCCCCAGCCCAGCCAGCGTTCTCTTACCCTCCAGGGAAAAGACACAGCCTCGCTCTCCCTTTCTATGAAATAAAAAGGACTTTTCAAGAAGAGGCTTGTGGATCACTGAGCATCACTTTGATGCGACTCAGCGGTGTGCTTCTTCGCAAACCGCACAGGTGGTTCCAAGAATATTCATCACGGCTAAAGTTTTTTTTTTTCTTGCCTTGCCTACTCTGTCCAGAGTAATTGGTCTAACATATGAGAGGTTTAAAGAGACATTGAGCCCTGCAGGTCTGTCTGACTGATGAGTCGAGTTTGTTTCCCCCGCCGTATACGACTGTGTCCCGCACATGGACCAAACTTAGACGATCTAGAAGCTCACAACGGCGTCGTGCGATGAAGTACAACGCCGCCGTCGGGGAAAGAAACCTCTTATCTCCACGTTCAACACGTTTTGTGTTTTTTCGTCTATGAACGGCCTACTTCATCATGCTACAGTGTCACACAAAAGCATCAAAAGAAACAGATCCGCAAGCTCACAGATCTGCTTCTTTGCTGTTTTTGAATTTGAATCCAGAAAAGCAACGGTTTTGGACATATGAGGTTTCCACCCGACAGAGACGATAAATTGCTCTTAACTTTAATTGGTGGATTCGAGACAGAGTGAACCGTTGCAGAGCGACAAACAAACAAAACAACAACAACAACGACAACGCTCATCCCGCTCATCCAAAATAATCAAATACGCGTCACACACACACACAAACATACCACACACACACATTCCGGTTGCTTCTGGTCCAACCAGCCGACGACAAGGCGCTTGTCTGTGTACACGGAGTATGACATGTGTGACACGGCTGGTCACATATGTCATGCGACACACACTAGGTGATGAGGAGGGGGAGGAAACTCTGTCGGAAACCCCAAACATTATCTCAGCAGTGACAAGCGCAACCAGCCGTTCTGCGGTCACTCTGCACCGCCACTGCTGGGGCCATACTCGGCGCAAATCAAGCCCGGAGTTGAACCCGGCCGCGGCGCTTGGATACAGTACGTCATGCAGACACGAGGCAGTCTTGATGTGCATCCAGAGGCATCCTCAATCTTCCTGGAAAATCTTAAACAAAAACAGGGGAGTGGCGGAGAGAGAGGAGTCGCTTGATGGCCCAACCTCCCCACGGAGCGATAGGCCCAAAGTAAATAAATCCTAATATAATCCTAGTTATGGTTACACACAGCGTGAGGAGACTTTTGATCTACCCCAGAAATAAAACACTACTGTACATCTGCCTCAACACATGATCAAGGCCCTTTCGCGCTGCTGGCCGAGCGCCAAGAAATGCAGTGCTAGCTTGCACGGGACGGGAGACATACCGTAGCCTTTTTCTAGATGCCGTATGTGATCTATACAGGAAGACATGAAGACGCAATCTGTAGATTAATAACCTCTCGTGACCTCTGTGTGCCTTGCTTAAATACGGTGAGAATATCTTGTTAGCCCCAGATTCCTCCTGCGGCTACAGAGGACCCTCGCTAACTCTCAGCCGTTAAAACAAACAGGGAGGTCCCTCAGCACAGTGCCTTGGACAAAGGTTAAAGCAATATCCCCCAGCACTATTCATTTCGGAGAATCCATCCCACTCGTAGGCTTTGATCCTCTCTCTCTTTCTCACTCTCTGCGCCCCCCCCCCCACTCCCTCTCTCTCTCTCCCTCTCTCTCACACACACATTCTGGGGCAGCAAGGTGGTTAGGTATGCCCGTCTGTGAAAAGCGTACCTTTTTACTTGTCTGCATGTGCATATGCGCGTATGTCTATCCGCATCGGCCTGTACGTCTGTGAGTTTATGCACGTGTGAGTGTGTGTGTGTGTGTGTGTGTGTGTGTGTGTGTGTGTGTGTGTGTGTGTGTGTGTGTGTGTGTGTGTGTGTGTGTGTAGTAGTAGTAGTAAATCTTTATTTCGGTCCATTTAAAAAAGCAAAAATACATACATACATTAGAGTCCACTTATACAAGTGGCACCGAAAAGGTGTAGGCTGAAGCCGAAGCTTATTTTGCCTACCCTTACACTGTGTGTGTGTGTGCGTGTGCGTGTGCGCGTGCGGCGTGCGTGCGTGCGTGCGTGCGTGCGTGCGTGCGTGCGTGCGTGCGTGCGTGCGTGCGTGCGTGCGTGCGTGCGTGCGTGCGTGCGTGCGTGCGTGCGTGCGTGTTGCGTGCATGTGCATGTGCATGTGCATGTGCATGTGCATGTGCATGTGCATGTGCATGTGCATGTGCATGTGCATGTGCATGTGCATGTGCATGTGCATGTGCGAAGTCAGCAGTGGTGTAAAGTAACTAAGTACATGTACTCAAGTACTGTATTTCAATACTTTTGCTTCTACTCCACTACATCTCAGAGGGCAATATTGTACTTTTACTCCACTACAATTATTTGAAGACTTTAGTTACTAGTTACTTTGTAGATTTTGATTATTATTACAAAACATACATTTTTCTATCAATACTTTTGCACTATTACTCAAGTAAATTTGAATTCCGGACTTTTAGTATTTCTACATTGCAGTATTGATACTTAAGTAAAAATGAAAAAACCTTTTCCACCACTGTGTGTGTGCGTGTGCGTGTGCGTGTGCGTGTGCGTGTGTGTGCGCGCGCGTGTGTTGCGTGCACGTGTGTTGCGTGCATGTGTGCATGTGCGTATGTGAAGTCAGGCTGCAGAAGTCCCCAGAGGAAAGCCCATCCCTCAGGCTGTAAAAAGTGTACCTATTTACTTGTTTGTCTATGCATGTGCGTGTGCGTATGTCTATCCGAGTCTGCCTGTGTGTCTGTGAGTTTATGCACGTGTGTCTGTGTGTCTGTGTGTCTGTGTGCGTGTGCGTGTGCGTGTGCGTGTGTGTGTGTGTGTGCATGTGCGTGTGCGTGTGTGTGTGTTGTGTTGTGTGCATGTTGCGTATGTGAAGTCAGGCTGCAGAAGACCCCAGAGGAAAGCCCATCCCTCAGGCTGTTTACCTCTAAGTGGAGTTGTTTACTTGACCCCATGACGACTTAGATGCGCCGACCAAATAAAAACAGCCAGGGCAGTTCAAACAGCTCGTGACGCATAAAGAGGGTGTATGAGGTGGGGACAGCGCTGTGTTCAATGATGGCTCACAGCTGGACCTCCCCGCGTCCCCCTACAGCTAACACACAGAAAATGGGGGCTACGCCAGTCCAGCAATTCATAATCCTATATTAAGCCCTTTTTCAAACACTTAAGAAGTATTCAGCCCGTAATAAATCTTCACAGCACATAAGTCTTAAACTTTTCCATGCAAGTCGGTGGGTGTTGGCCAAAAAAGAAAAGTATCACTTAAGTTCAATGTTCTACAGAGCAGGATACGGTTTGTAATTTTGGCAAGGATAAAGGGTCTGTAGTGAACCAGCGCCATCCCCCTATGTGCATATGTCTAATAAGCATGGATTGTATACCACCTCCTCTGGGGCGGATTTCAAGAAGTTTCGACATTGTGGAGCGTTCAGCCATTTGTACGATTGTTGTTTATGTTTTGACAGCAGGAGCATTGTTGTGTAGCAACGGATCCATTTACATAATTTTGTGATGTCGTAAGCACTTACATAACCTCTCCATTCATCTGGATTGAACTGCAAGCTCCCTTCAAGGCCCCTGAACACACACACACACACACACACACACACACACACACACACACACACACACACACACACACACACACACACACACACACACACACACACACACACACACACACACACACACACACACACACACACACACACACACACACACACACACACACACACACACACACACACACACACACACACACACACACACACACACACAGGTCTGTGTGGTCTTCTGTGAGACAAGAGTTTATTTGCAATATTTCAGCGGCTGAAAGTTGAAGTTCCTCAAACTAATTGAGAAAAGTGACAAATCGTAAATCGCAAAGGCCCGGGGCATGATGACTTCAATGTAAAATCCCTGAGTGTTACAAAACGGATAAATGAACACATTACTGTGTTGTGAAAACCCCAACCATATTCAACAGGCCCAAACCAAACCTTATTTCTTAAATTTGTCTGGACAAGTTGGTAAACGGTTTTCACAGACCGACCGCTATAACAACGAAGGGACATGCAACAGGGGCAAGAGGGGCTAAGGGAGGTAGAGGTCGCTGGGAGCCCGGTTCAATCCCTGGATCCCCCTGGGTTAGAGTCAAAAGTCACTTTCAGACATGCATGCACTGTATTATGGAAGTTTTCCAGACTTTAGGGGCTGTATGTATGAACGCAACATTCTCAGTAGGATCTTTATGCTGGAAGGAACCTTGAGTTACCCCGTGTAATGTCCAATTGAGCTCAAAACGGCTCAATGTGTGAATGGATGCGGTGATTGTCCGGTGCATTTACATTCCAGAGAGTTTTGACGACGCTTCTATTGTCGATGAGTGGAGCCTCCCCTCCTCCCGAGGTGTTTGGAGAGAGAGATACAGTAGTTAACTCTTTGACTGACTTCATTCATTCATTCATTCGGCCTTCTCCGGTCCCCTTGCCAGCGAGAACAGTGATTTTACTGCACCTTTGAAAAATCATGGAATATTCTCTGTGACCTCCGTCCTCATGGAGATCGGCTCATTACACGCACGGGGGTGTCGTAGTAGAGGGGGAAATTTTTTTGGCCGGTCGCGATCCTCCATTCCAGCATTTTTTACTCAAATCTTTGCTTCTGGGGATTCTAATGTCTTCTAAATCCTGACAGTTTTCATTTTTTTTAAACTTATGTCGCTATAATATCAGTGGTTCTCAAACTTTTTTCATGTCAAGGACCACCCAAAATGATATGTATTTGTCTGCCCCCCCCCCCCCCCCAGGGACCCCCAGAAGCAAAGATTTGAGTTGAAAAAGTATATATATAATCAAAGATTTGCACACATTTTCACGATTCTTTTTTTCCAAAATAGCAGATCTCCAAGCTTGTATACTAACGGGTTAAAGGGATATTTCACTTTAAAAAAAACTTTGGGTCATTTTATCATCTAATCAGGCTTTTGTGAGCCCCCCAGACCGTTTTTAAGTTGCTTGATCCAGTATTTAGATATTTGATATTCATTTTATCAGACACGCCCCCTTCCTATACAAACCCATTGTAATTTCAAACTCCATTTTTAACATGTTAGATTCATCAAAAACACCCGTCCTTGGTTCTGGTGACTCACCCTGCCCTCCTAATACGCGAGGGGGCCGTGTTTTTTCGATAACTTTTTTCATTGATTTTATATATATTTTTTATTGTATAATTATTTTTTCATTTTGCAGAAAAATATTTAAAATAAATGAAAAAAGTTATAGAAAAAACACGGCCCCCTCGCGTATTAGGAGGGCAGGGTGAGTCACAGAACCAAGGACGGTGTTTTTGATGAATCTAACATATTAAAAATGGAGTTTGAAGTTACAATGGGTTTGTATAGGAAGGGGGCGTGTCTGATAAAAGAATATCAAATGTTTAAATACTGAATCAAGCAACTTAAAAACGGTCTGGGGGGCTCACAAAAGCCTGAGTAGACGATAAAATGACCCAACGTTTATTTGAAAGTGAAATATCCCTTTAACCACTTGAACACTAGCGTCCCTATTCTGGTCATCATAATAGTCAATCTGCTGTACAATCTCACAACTCATTGTGACGCATTGCTAGCGTGTAGAGCGGCTATTTTCGGCAAAGAGATTTAGTGTAGAGGGAAAAAAGGAGGGGGCCAATTATAGAGCCCCCCCCCGGGGACTAAGTATATACTGTACAGGTTTAAGTGGTTAACCCCTAACTGCTCCTGATGAGCAGGTTGGTGCCTCGCATGGGTGCATCTGCATGCCGTCGGTGTGTGTGAAAGTGTGTATGGGTGTGTATGGGTGAATGTAATGCACATTGTAAAGCGCTTTGGATAAAGGCGCTATATGAACGTACCACTTACCATGGAACATGGTAGATCAGTGTTCCCCAAGCAATGGGTTGGGACCCATTTTTGAGGCACGCAAACATTTTTGTAAATATCCCTGTTTTTAATGTTATTTTTACGTTTCCTATTATTGCATTATTCTTTCAAAATATTTTCTAACCCAAAAATATTTTATATGTATTTTTCAGGGGAAGCTCACAACGCGTCAAATTGCGACACGCTAGTATCACTATTTTTAATTCATAATATATGTTTGAGTTTGGGTCCCGGACTCCAGGGGTTAGGAGGACAACAAACGTATCTTTTGGGTCCTGAGCTGATAAACTTTGGGAATGGCTGTGGTGGATGTTTTTTTTTTACATGGAGCCATGTGGAGCCAAAAGCCATGTCGCAGGATATGGGCCAGGGAACAGAGGCCAAGGAGAACATGTCTAAGTCTATTGAGACGACTACTGTAGAGGAGGAAATGTTTGGAGGGGTGCAGCGTGGATCATGTTCTCACTATGGATGAGGTCATCCTCTGAAAATAGGCACTTTTCAGTGTGCACAGGTTCACTTACATGTCTGACCACATGCACATGCACATGCAAACACACACACACACACACACACACACACACAGTAATGCATGTGTGCACACACAGATACACAAACAGAGCAATGCACGTACGCATGCATGCACACACACACACACACACAGAATAATACACGTACACACATTCATATCCGAGTACCGGCCTACTCACAACTGACCACATTCGAATGCATTGCACTTGCACGCGTGTGCGTGCGCCCACACGCACATAAACACGTGTACTGTATTAGCATTCGAGTCTCACACGCACGCACGCACACACACACACACACACACACACACACACACACACACACACACACACACACACACACACACACACACACACACACACACACACACACACACACACACACACACACACACACACACACACACACACACACACACACACACACACACACACACACACACGCCCATGCGAGGTTTCTCTCTCGGTAATGGGCTCAGGCTGTGGCAAGGTGCTTGAAATAGAAGAAGGGAAGAGGACCAGGGAGGAGAGGAGAGGAGAGGAGAGGGCAGACATGATGTCCTTATGGATGCATTTACCGGCCCACCGTGGTCTCGCTTTACCCTAGCGGTAGCCCACCGCCGGGAACAAAGCACCATCAAAAATGAGCAGCCAACCGTGGCAGGTGGCTAAATTTGGACATGCGTGCACTGTACTAGTGGACACTTGACACAGTGAGAATAACCTTGGGACAGCCAGGGGACATCAGGTTAGGTGTGAAAACGGAACTCTGGGAGCATGCAAATGTAAGTGATATTTATTTGTACAAAAAAAAAAAAGGCTTTTTGCAAAACATCATACACGAATATATTGTGAAAATGTACATTTTCTGAGCTGGAGACATGGGATAAGCCAATTTCTGACCAAATCTGTATAGCAATGATAATGATCTTAAAAAAAAGAGTAAGTGATATTTTGGGGGTTTTTTTGGTTAAAAAATAGAAAGCTCTATATTCTGTTAATAATCATTGCTATAGAGTGGGTTTTTTTCAGTAACAGGAGTTTCCCCATGTCTCCAGCTCTTTAGTAAACAGAAAATATATTTTGGGTAAGTTGCTAATTTCAGCCAATCAGCAGAGAGTACCCATTCATCAAATGTATAGTGTTCCAGTTTATCATGTATGAGTTCTCTCTCCTGATTGGATCAAATTAACATCCCGAGTTAACACAAAATCCGGAGAGACGGGGAGACCCCTGTTACTGAACAAATACTAGTAGTCTGTAGCAATGATTACTATCAGAATATAGGGCTATTTAACAAACAAATATCACTTACCCTACCTTTAACACTGGAGTTTTACTGTGTATGAATTATCAAACGGCTTCAGAATCCTCATCATCCTACCGCGGGACGCGCAGGATAATAACAAAAATAAATAGATTCAAAATGATTTGAAAGTAGATACACTGAGCACGTGTGTCTCTAATGTGGTAAGAGAAATATGATGAGCTCGGTTGGTTAGAAGCCGCCATGGTTTTGAGCTCGAGCGCTGTTCCATGATTGAAGGGGTGAGGTGACCTTACAGCCCAATCCTATATAAAGAAAAGAAAATCCGCCAGACATCGTCGAAGCGTTTTTTGCACCTGACAGCTTGCGAGCTGTTTCATTTGGAGATTCCGACGGTCTCGCACCCTATTTTATTTCTACTCACTCACTCTGTAATGCCGCTCACACGGGCCCGTTTGTGCACATTCACACAGCCATGTATCTCACACACACACACACACACACACACACACACACACACACACACACACACACACACACACACACACACACACACACACACACGTCATTTGTTCAGAGAAAGGGGAGTGAGTGATATTCCTGGTGTGGTTGAAGGGTGGGGGTGGTGAACATATAACCAAATGTGGTTTAAAGTTAGAAACCTGCCTCCATATGAAGGTGACCTCATTTCCAACGTCGGAACACAATGGCCGTGGCGCGGCGCGCCCTTTGACTTCTCATGTCGCATGTGATAATAATCTCCTTAAGGCTCGTCAGGTTCTTGCGGTTTTCCCGGACGCATTAAGGACGTGTGATGCGTCTCATGACCGCGCGCTGGCTCCATTACGGCGTATGCTACAACGACCCGGTCACATGAGGCGGTCGTTCACCAAGTAATGGGAGCAAATATCAGCACGGCCTTCCATCTATCAAAACACGATTGTGTTGATAGGAAAGGGCCAGACCGAGGACCAGATGGGGGGATTAATATCTCCATGGTGGCCTGGGAACGCCTCGGGATCCCCCCAGTCGCAGCAGGCTGATGTGGCCAGGGGAACGGGAAGTGTGAGGTTCTCTGCTGGAACTGCTACTTCCGAGACACCGACTCCAGATAAGCCGACAGAGATGGATGGACGGATGCGTGGATGTAAGGGCCCCGACACGGATGTTTTTACTCAGCCGTCTGTTATGGTGAGAGGGAGCATCTTTGCGATGGCTGCCATGGAATAAACCCAAGCACAATCAGCCAAAGCTACTTGGCTCCGCGTTGCACCGGCCAGGCCAAGTTTGCGGTTTTTCCACGCTGGTAAATATTTGCTGTGCGTTGAGTAGCATGACATCGGCACATCACAGGGACATTTGTGTTTCCCAAACATTAGCTTGCTTACGTCAAGGGGCCTTAATGATGTTTAACAAGCCCACCCAGTCCAGAATCACCCCATAAACAACCCCTGATACAACCTTCGCTCCCTGTCCAACCACCTCAGAGCGTAACGCAACCCTACACCCACTTAACCTGACTGCCACTCTACCACTGTAAAGGTTTCTGTTTTTTTTCATAGAAAACAAAAACACTCTCTGCTTCGCACAACTTTTGTGTAACCCTTAAAACATCATAGACGCCAATTTAGGATATCTTAAAATCCCGGTTCTCAGCGTGGGGTCCAGGGACCGCCAGGGGTCCTTCAAGGGGTTCCAGAGGGGCCCAGGTAAATGACTGACACTTAGGAACCAAATGGACCCTTTTACAGGTCTGTAACTCCGAGAGTTAAATGAAGACGTACAGTGGATTCCCAGAGATAAGAAAATGGGGGTTCCGTGGCCTAATCAATATCAAACTGGAGGGGTCACTGTCTTACAAATCGTCTCTGTCGGGTGGAAAACCTCATGTTCAGAACTAACTTTTCAGGATTTAAATTCAAAAACAGCAAAAGTAGCAGATCGACAACCTCAAAACGCGTCCATTCGCGTCCAAAAAAACACACAAAAAGTTAGAATATGGAGATAAGAGGCTCATGCCCGACAACAGCGATATCCACTTGAACCCCAGCATGCCTATTCTGGGGGGGGAACATTCACAACAAAATAGCAGATCGTTGTGACGCTTTGAGCTTGTATAGAGCGGCTATTTTTGGGGCGAAGAGATTTCGTGTAGACGGGGGGACGGGGGACGGGGGGACGGGGGGGGGACGGTCCAACAGTAACAGTTGTAACTCAATTCCGTTTCACTAAGACTCGCAGAGACATAACCTCACGTCACACAATACGACGATCATCAAACGATGCATCATCACCTCCCCTCCACTCTTCACCTCCCCAGGACCCCCGGGGGGGGGGGGGATTGGGGGGGGGAGCAAAGCCAGACCCTGGAGGCTGGTTGTTGTGGTGGTTGGTATAAGCTGTGGTGTGGTGGATAAAGCCCAGGCAGGGTAGCCCCTGGGCGGGGGGGGAAGCATGGTGGGCTGCTCAGTGTCGGTCTGCTGGAGGACACGGCTCAGCTGGTTTGATGTGGGGGGAAACCCTAGTTTGTTAATTGAAAAAGAAAAGAAAAGAGGGAAAAAAAGGGAAAATGACCTTCTTAAGGTTAGCTGGAAAACCCATGACATCATCACTCGCAAAAAACAGGGAGCAATAGCAAAACCTTAAAAAAAAAAATGTAAAAGACAGAGAGAGACAGAGAGAGAGCGACAGAGTGTGGGGCCGGGGGAAAGAGAAAGGGATGGAGGGAGCAGAGAGAGTGGTGGGAGGAGGGTGGAAAAGGGACAGCAACAAGTCAAAATTTGTGACTGATTAGCAAACGTTTCCAATTAGAATGGCGGAGGACAGGAAAACCAGAGGGAGGGAGGGATGGGGTCGGTGGGGTTCATTTCCAACCAGCAATCCTCTAAAACACACACGCACACACACACACACACACACACGCACACACACACACACACACACACACACACACACACACACACACACACACGCGCGCGCACACACACACACACACACACACACACACACACACACACACGCAAACACGCCACTTGCATGGAGCAGAGTTTTCCAGCAGGAGCCCAATTTGTGTTTAGGCTCACTTACGCTATTACACCGGCCCAGTATGATCTCAGCTCCGACTGAGTCTAAAGTGTCTGCGTCTGTCTGTTTGTTAAGTGGGCTCGCGTGCACGTGCGCCCTGCGCCGTCGCATGCGCATGCATCCCATGCATTCGGCCCGGGAGGGAGTGTGTGAGTGTGTGTGTGTGCTGTGCAAGTATGTATATGCATGTATGCGCGCCGGCGGTGGGCTGTGCGAGTGTGTGTGCGGGGGCTGCCAGGCTATCTGACAAGGAGAGCAGAGGTCATGTTAAGGTTGGGATGAAGTCAGAATGTAATTATGCTTCAATGAACCAAAGGGGAAGTAATAAAGACCAGCTGCATGTTGTGTGTGACTCTTAAAGTTCCACTTAAAGTGAGCTGCACATTCTCGTCTCCCGCGCCTGAGAGAGAGAGAGAGAGAGGGAGAGAGAGGGTGAGAGAGAGGGAATACTACGCAGCACATTAATGTGCCTGCCCTGAAAAAAGGGGATAAGTGGGGAGTTTAGAAACACACACACAATTGCACACACACACACACACACACACACACACACACACACACACACACACACACACACACACACACACACACACACACAAAAACACACACACACACACACACACACACACACACACACACGCGCGTACACACACATGCGTACACACACACATGCGTACACACACACACACACACACACACACACACACACACACACACACACACACACACACACACGGGCATTATTAAAAAACCCAGCGTCAGCACCAAATAAAGAGATAATAAAAACGGGGCAAAATATTTCCTCTCGCATTCTAATGGGGCGGGGTTGCCTAGGTGACCTGGCGCTCAGCCAGGGACAGAGATGGTCATTGAGTGCATTGGGGGGGGGGGGGGGGGGGAGGGGGTCTGGGGGTGGGGGGGGGGGGGGGGGCGGTTGGGGGGCTTACACACCAGGTGGTTTCACTCGGGTGATCCAGTCTCGACTGCCTGCGTCAAAAAAAGAAGGGAAAAGGAAAAGAGAAAATATCAACCGGCCTGTCAAAAACAAGCAGGGGGAAAAAAAGGGAGGGAGGGGTGGGAGAACTTTATCTACTGTACCCCTGCGTCAGCCCCCCGGACCCCCTTGTTTTTCCACCTTTTTCCCTTTCCCTCCATTTCTATTGTAGCCTTTCATGTTTTTCAATTTCTGCTCCCTGTGTCACTCTCACTCTTTCTTTCTCCGTCTGGCTTTCTTTTACTTTCTCTCTCCCTCCCTCCCTCCCTCCCTCCCTCTCTCTCTCCCCGTCTCTCTCTCTCTCTTTCCCCGTCTCTCTCTCTCTCTCTCTCTCTCTCTCTCTCCCCCGTCATCCTCTCCTCATCCGTCTCTCTCAGACATGTTTTCCAGGGCCTGCCATCCATAGATACGGTATCCACCAACAGTAGCCCGCCAGTGTGCCTAGTTGGGGGGGAGAGCCCCCAGAATCCCCCCCCCCCCCCTGAGGAGGCTGCATGCAGAGCGGTGCGGTGTGGTGTGTATTGCGGGGAGGAGGGAGGGAGGGGGGGGGGGGCCTCAGGGGAGAAAAGACCTGGCGGGGGTACGGAGTGATACGGGCCGGGGTTGGCGGGGAGGTCATGAGGCTATAGTACCTCCTCCTCCTCCTCCTACGCCAGTCAGATAACCGTAGCGGCGGGGAACGAACGGCCCTATCTGGGGTAAGTAGGAGACGCACGTTATAGCCCCGGGAAAACACACTGGCCCCCGTCCAGGGGCAACAAGCAGCGCAGACATGCGAGAGCCAGAGAGGTCAATGCAGACACACTTCACTTTAAAGACCCAGCTCTGTGTCGCTGCTGGGAAAAACACATGGGCCCACTTTTTTTTAACCCATTCAATCCGGGAACGCATCTACAAATGTCTTCTAAATCCTAACAGTTTTCTGAAAACCGTACTGTATGTTGCTATAATATCAGTGGTTCTCAATTTTTTTTCATGTCAAGGAACCCCCAAAATTATATGTATGTGGTCGCGGACCCCCCCAGAAGCAAAGATTTGAGTCAAAAATGTTCCCTTTAAATATATATATATATATATATATTCAAATATTTGCACTAATGTTACAGATACCGATATGTGTTTATTTAGTTTTTGGTGTTATTATTTCCCCCTTTTGTGCCAGGGAAACTAATCCATCTTCATTATAAGAAATAACTGTTCAGAATCTGCAGAAACACAATATAATTTCCTTGATGCAAGAAACATTAACGAGTGTCAACGAGCGTCAGCTGGACAGTGACACATACACCTCAGCTGTGCTGAACTGAAAGTGACTGGAGTTAGTTTAAAAAAGTCCTTGAATATGACATGATCATGTTTACTGTGATTATGGTCAGCTTACATTTCATATCACAAACACCATAGAGTAAAAACTCCTGTAACTTTAACCAACAACTAAAAATGTTGCCGATACCAATATTGACCGATAGCGGCAAATACCGATATGTGACGGATGCATCCCTAGTTGCAACGCGTTGTGAGCTTGCCGATCTGTTATTTTCTGCAAAAGTTTTCCCTTTAGAGTATGGATTCTGGAGTTTAATAAGTGGTTAAGGGCTTAAGTGATTAAGTTGGCATTTTTCCCCCTCCTCATCAATAAAACCAAACGAACGCCTACAGTGGCGCGGGAAGGGGGGGGCTATGGGGGCTGCAGCCCCCCTGGTGATGGGAGCAGCCCCCCTGGTGATGGGAAGAAAAAAAAAAAAAAAAAAAAAGTTTTATTTTATTTTATTTTTTATAATATATATATATTTTATGGATCATAGCAGTCTGTTACGGTCATGGATGAACTTCAACCTGGTGTTTACACTGTCTTTCTGCCTTTTTGTGTGGGGAAAAACACAGAAAACCCCAAAACAAATCGCAAAAAAATCGCGAGGAGTCCCCCCCGACGCACAGCCCCCCTAGGTATTAAGGACTTCCCGCGCGCCTGAACGCCTATACAGTAAAATCATCAGTTGACCCATAAGGGTCCATTTGGTTACATTTGTCTCTCGGGGGTTACAAAAGGATAAAACACTGAGGATTTTTACGGTGTACTGTACATGTAGTGGGAGTCTAACATTAAAAGACAAGTTATCGTTTGATCAAATCAAATGGGAGCTGGATTGTTTTTCCTAATAATTCTTGTATCCACTCAAGTGTTGTGGTAAAACTATGGTTTAACAACTGTACACAACTACTTTTAAACCCATTTCTCATTGTTGTGACGCAAGTTTACATGACCGGTGTGCGAAATTTCCCTCTGAACATATATTTTTTAAAGCCATATTAAAACATGGGAAAGAAAGCATCATAAAAACAAGAGGCAGCAGCTTTCCAGCTGTATGTCCAGTTAATACAGTACATATACACACACACGCACACGCACACGCACACACACACACACACACACACACACACACACACACACACACAAAAACAAACACGACGTTTCTATACTTGTGAGGACATTGGCATTTTAGGACGAGGATTTTAAGAATGCCATATTTCATTTATTTTGCCATTTTTGAATGGCAAAAAAAATAACGAAGTCTAAAATAGCAGATCTGCAAGCTCACAATGTGTCACGCTGCAACGCGTTGTGAGCTTGTAGATCTGCTATTTTACGGTGCGCGACACCAGGTCAGAGGCATAACTCTAACTCCTAAACCTAAATATCTAACCCTAACACAACAATGTATAATATTGTGAGGACCAGTTCTCAAAAGTCCCCACAATATACAGTACTTGTGGGGACATTTGGCCCTCACAGGTATAGTAACACAAGTACACACACTCACACACACACACAGACACACACACACACACACACACTGACTGACTCACGCACACACACAACGCAAGCACACACACACGCGCATTGTTGCGTAAAGGTGCCCTCGTAACACATGGCTTATGAGGTCCCATGAAAGTATTTATGGGTTATTGGGAACTTCCATCAAAGGGAAAGGCTTACATCTACAGCTTAAACGTCCGTAAAGCACGGCACAGAGAGGAAGAACTAAAAGGACTGGGATTCCATGAGCGCTCCCAGTTAAAAACAAGTCGGGGGGGGGGGGGGGGTTTATCGGGGGGAAAGTTTAAGTCACCGGGTCCTGATGTATAGGCGAGTGGTGGCCACTGTCAGTGTTGCCAGATTATGTGAGAGAAACAAGCAGACATAAAAACAAGCAGCCCAAAAGAAGCGACTATATGGGTCGCATGATCACACACACACACACACGCACGCACACACACACACACACACACGCACACACACACACACACACACACACACACACACGGGGGTCCCCAGCAAAACGACTTAACCACTTAAACCCTACATGGTTGACCGGAGTCCCTCAGGGCTCTAGTCTACACTAGGGTTTTTTCTTTTTTTCTGTTATTGTGGGCAAAGCTTTCGCTGAAAATAGCTCACAAAGCTTTTGCTGACAATAGCTCACAACTTGCCGATCTGCTATTTTCTGCGAAAGCTTTCCCCACAATACGGATGCTGGGCGCTATTAGTGGTTAATATAGCATCAAAATCAGTTGAACGACTTTAAACCTATGCATCTACTATTTTCAACCCCAAAAAAATCTTTTGGAAAGGAAAGTGAAATATTTGGAATATGGAATATATACATTTTAAGAACATAAATATTTTATGAGGGGTCCCTGGCACAAAATATTTGTGTATCCGTGGATACACAAATATGTGTATCCACGTGGAAACAAGACCCCCCCCCCCCGCGCAACTACCAACATATACAACCAACTTTACAGAATAACAAGGCCGAAGTCACTTATCGTCTCTGTCGGGTGGAAACCTCATCATGTCCGAAACTGTTACTTTTTAGGATTCAAAATCAAAAGCATCAAAAGTAGCACACTGACTCACGCACACACACCTCTCATCGAGCTTGTCGATCTGCTACTTTTGATGCTTTTGTGTGACTCTGTAGTATGATCAAGTAGGGCGTTAATTTACCAAAAAAAAACAGGTTTCTGCCGAGCAGAGACGTTATGATCAGCGTACTTGGGAACACGGGTCGTATGTTAACAGATACTCAGCAACAGATACCAGTCATCCCTAAAAAACATGTGGTTCCTGTAAAAACAGCCCCGGGATGGGACAGACGCCCCTTCATGTCCCCCCCTCCAGTCACACTGCCCTAGACGGACTGACGGACTGACGGACGGACGGACGGACGGACGGACGGACGGGTGAGGGCCGCTGGGCCGGTGGAGAGGGAGGCACTTGTTTTTTTCCTGAGGGCGTCCCCTTCTGGGTATGATGTATGATTTATGTGTGTGTGTGTGTGTGTGTGTGTGTGTGTGTGTGTGTGTGTGTGTGTGTGTGTGTGTGTGTGTGTGTGCGTGTGCGTGCGAGAAACAGGGGCTGTTCATTATTTGGGTGTCAAGGTCTACACCTCAAGAGTGCAGAGTGGGGTGACTGGGACTGATTTAGATCAAACGCTTGTCTCTGCCAGGCACGCACATCCGCCTATCGGTTCCGCCGCAATTGAGCCGTAAAAAGCAATATCAGAATCAGCTTTATTGTTACACCACAGGTTTACAGGTGCAAAAAAATCTAGTTGTTACATAAAGTTGGGTGGCAGCTACTGAAAACATGCTGTTGGATATATAATATACCAAGATCATATGCACGTGTACATACTGTATATACGCTGATGTTCTCGTTTTTTCCCCACTTTTTTGCACTCTCTGTCTTTCTTTTTAAAATCTTTTCATGGTTTTATTATTATTATTGTTATTATTATTACCTATGCTGCTGCATTGTCTGAAGGAAGCCGAACAAAAATATGTTTTACTCTTATGTACCTGTACACAAGATGTAACAATAAAACACAACCTTGAACCTTCAAATGGGTGAAATTTGCTTTTGTGCGAGCTCCATCGTCTTTGTTTTTTCCAGACAGGAGAAAGAGAAGGGGGGGGGGGGGGGCAGACAAATCAGCAAAAGATATCTATACTATACTCATAGCATATCCATCCGGTACAGCATGAGGTTAGACATGAGGTGCATCGACATAGCAGCAATACTGTACAGGATATTAGACATGAAGGTGCAAAAATTATTTGTTAAGATGCAAAGAGTGTCTTTGCATCTTAGCGTTTATTTACGTTTATACGCTGACCCTCTTATCCACAGTGATTTACAATGGGCACAAGAGAAGATTAGGCTTAAGTTCCTCGATTGCAAACATTACGTGCCAGGAATATTAAGGAGTGCAAGGGTCAAAGTCATAACGACCATATAACAGATGTAACGAATGACGCCTGTTGCTCCCCAGTGGATTACGCAGAACACAGATGTGCAACACATTATGCAGTGGTTCTCAGACACTGTCATGTCAAGGACCCAAATTGATATGTTTGGCCAGCGGACCCCCGTTTGAAAGGTATTTTTGCTCCAGGGACCCTCAAAAGAGACGATCTGTGAACATGTCATATTTGTGAACATTTTTTGAAAATAGCTGATCTACAAGCTCAGCTACTGTATAGGGCAAGTGTTTAAACTGTTTCTCATTTTTCGGGGGACTACCTCAAACCCCGTCAAGGACCCCTGGGGGTGCCCGGACCCCACTTTGAGAACCACTATATAAAGAGCAAGTAAGAAAGTGTATTTGTTATTTTTATGAGATGCAAATACAGAAGAGAGGCAACGGAATGTGGAATCAAAAACCTCTAGCTTGAACTTGAAAGGAAATAGCAACTTCACACATTGGTTCCTACCTGGAGCCGTCTTCTACTTGACTTTCATCAGTTGTGTAAGCGATGGCCAGGGGTCAAACTTTGGAACCCATTAATAGAGAGATAGAGGCCCCACAATCTCTAGTTCATCCTCGGATGAGCCCTCCAGCCGCGTCTCCAGTCATCTCCATCCTCCACACATCTGGCTATGGTTTCAACGCCGCTTTACATCTCAATCCTCCATACATCTGGCGAGCTCGCAGGTACTTTCCTCCCCCTGCTGGGAGATCCCGGGCGTCAACGGCACCGGCCAGCCTCATTCTCCCGGCTGCCATCTTCTCACTCCCCCCCATACAGATGCTTGTTGGTAACGTGTTCATCCTGGCTGGTGTCTAGTACCACATATAGCATTCTGGTGTAGCACAGTGGCCAGGGACGTCTGTATAGGCCTGTCACAATTAGTACAAAATCGCCTAATCGCAATTATTTGAGATAGTCGCAATTATTTGAGATAATCACAATTATTTTCTTCACAATTGTTTCCATGATGAAAAATGTTCATGTATTTTCAAACATTTAAAAAAATAGTGGAAATAGCAGATCTACAAGCTCACAACGCGTTGCAGCTTGTAGATCGGCTATTTCCACAATTAATGTTTTTTTTAAAGTATAAAGTCATTAAATATGTCATTTCTTTGTGCAACTTCAAAGCCTAAAAGCCAAACAGAAATGTTGTTTTTATTCATATGTTCAAATGTTCAACGTTAAAAAACACAATTAAATTGTCACACAAATATCACAATTATTTGTGTGACAATTAATCGTCATGTACTGTAACATGTCATAATCGTGACAGCCCTATACTTCTGAACAGCAGGCTTCAGGGTCCAGCGTTCACAGCCAGGAGAACAGACTCTGCAGACGCTGAGAAGAAGAAGCTGAGCCTGATTATGGTGGATAATAGTGGTTGGACTTCCACACTCTGGTCATGCCATTCAGAGCGCTCCATGCAAGCGAGGGTGTCCCCCTGCCAGGATATCAGTCTCCTCACTGTTGATGTCTGCGGTCATCACCTTGGCTCTTGTCTTGTACCATGTGTACATGGCTCTTAGGGTCCGGAGTATGTTGGGAGTGACACCATAATAAGCCTTGATGAAAAAAAAGAAAGAAAGAATGAAAATGAGCCACAACACAACATACACAGCCAGTATACATAATACGGTATCCTGTCACAACATACACAGCCTAGTATACGTATACTGTGTCCTGTCACAACATACACAGCCTAGTTTACATATACTGTATCCTGTCATAAGATACACAGCCTAGTATGCGCATATTGTATCCTGTCACAACATACACAGTATTGCAGAGCCAGGTACAGCGACTGAATATGTTTCATTGCCAGCCAGTCAATGGGGCCATTTTTACATTGTATGTATTGTATGTTTGTTATATAGACATAAAGTAGATACATACATAGGTCCTATAGAGCGTGCCAACGTGTCGTCACCACGGGGGGCGAGGCATTGGGCGTGGCATTGGGCAATGTTAAGTCAACCTGGTTTTTACCCGTCAAAGATGTCCGCAGCTACCAAAAGACACTTGTTGACGCCCCCTTCAGGATTTTTGGCACGCACTATATGACTTGTCCTTCAATGGTCAAGTGACAAGGACTGTAAAATCATGCTTCTTGCAGCTCACAAACATTTCTAAAAACAGAGACCTTTTTGTCATCATTTGCAGACCTTGAAAAAGTCATTCATGCTTTCATTTCATCAAATAAATAAATTGTGTAATAGTAAACATGTTTCTCTTCCCTACACATATTAAATGTATTTGGTCCTCTCTATCCATGGGCATTTTTAAACATGCACACATTATAAAAGATCTACACCTAGAAATCTGACCAGGGTATGCGTATGCCTTGAAATAAATTGAGAGAAATAGAAATCTGGATGTGCTATTCAGGTTGTAACACTTGCTCCGATATCACTTTCAATTAAACAATAATTGATACAGTTAAGTATGGGGTTTCATACAAGGATATGTGGTGCTGTGACACTCCAGCAAACCATTGTGTATTTATTTATTTAGGCTGTTAAAGTATATATAGGACCCATGTACACAGCACCTTCAGGTCTGTTCATTTCAGTTCCAAATCTGGCCTTTTCATTCATTCATTCATTCATTCATTCATTCATTCAACAACAGTGGTTGAAGCTCAGCGGCACCTTTTCTATACTTGTGTATATTCCCTTGAGCAGAAAAACTTCACAGGACTCCGATGTAAAAAGAATCACAAAAAGATTTATTCCAAAAAATGTGTTCCCTGTTACAGAAGTGATCTAAAATCAAGTCTTTAAACTCAAAAAGATACTATGGTAAAAAAAAACTGTCGCTCTGACCTTGTCTGGGGCATCAACTGAATCTGCACTGCCCCGCTCACTTACTTACTGATTGTTTGCAATCTAATCAACACTGCCCTGCACACTCAGGTGTTAGCAATTGTCAATTAAATTCTCAGTTACACAACCTGAGCTCTCTTCTTAAAGCTACAGTAACAGCATTGTTTTTAACCTAAAGAACATCATCAAGAATTAAACAAATGATTAACTTATTTAACCTTTTTAACTTAGCTTATTTAACAATCATATACTTCAATATACATGAACTGTTCAACGAAAATACAAAATCACAAAATAAAGCAGTTATTAATAAAATAAACACAATACTCAAACTTGGCTCCCACACATAGCATATCTGCACAGATTTAACCACAAAGTACCTTTATGTGCTTTAGGCTACCTAGCCCTTGAATGGCTGTGATATTACATACATTTCATGTATTCCAAAAAATTCATAGCCATGATCGGTCCTATCCCCGAGCCGCCCGGGTAGCAGACTGATCTCAGTGGGGTGTAAATTGTATTTTATTAACATATTTCGAAATAAACATGACTAAACTAAACTAAAACTGTAGCTAGCTACAAGCTAACTCACCAGGAGAATAATAAACTCAGCTGGAATGGAAAACGTCCACGGCAGTTTTCCATGAAGATAATTAACTTATCTTTCAACTGTCACACAGTGACATGCCTCGACAACACTGACAACTCTACTCAACTTTCATGTGGTGTTTATTTCCCTATTTACCTTAATTCCTTCCAAATATAATGGAGCTTGTATCAAACACCTGTCTGTCTTTTTGCAGCAGGTGTAGGGCGATTTTAGTAAAAGTGGAGTAGAGTATCAAAAAACACACTATTGAAGACTATATTGCCCTTTTGAATGTTGCCCCCAGATGTTAAGCAAGCACAATTGAGATTACTGAATAACAAGAGAAAGACTAGGCTATAATCGTATCATGTTTATTCAATTGTACCAAACAAATTTAGAATACAGTCCAAGTGAAATAAGACAAAATAGTCCATCACACTATAGGCAAGTCAATGGAACAGGGTAACTCTGCTATTACCTACTGTATGTTAGATAGCTGTAACTTTGTTTCAACAGGATATTTTGTGCTGTTACAAAATAATAATAATAAAAATGAAAATAATAATACAATTATATGTATTTATGTATTTATTTATTTATTGGTGCATGTGAGTGTTCTATATTACTTTTCTTCCAGTGAAAAATTATATCAAATAACTTTTAAACTGAAAAACATTAAATTTGTGGACAGTGAAACATGCCAATCAATCTTTTAATTTATGAACTAAGATAAGCAACTCTGGGTCATTCACTTCTCTAATAAGTACAGGTCAGTGTTGATTTCTTTGCTTTCATTGTCTTTCGTTAACATAAACACACTTCACGTTTCAATATTAACGGGTGCAAATTGTCACATTTTGTAAGATTGACACTGGATTTCTAGGCCATGGCCTGAAAATGTAGGTGTTAATCTAGGTGTGAAGGCCGCATTGTGGCCTGAACATCCAGTATTTTAAATTGTCAAAAACATATTTTATAAAGTTTACAGTAATGGTCCATCCATACCAAGCACGACTATGTCTACAACAATATAGTATATAGCTAGTTACAGGTAACTAGCTATATACTATATTGTTGTAGACATTTTTCTAACTCAAGTAAATGACAGTCCACAATAATAAGAAATATGAATAGTTATAGTAGTATAGTTATAGTGCTTGGTGCGGACGGCCCTCAACATAAGCTTACATGACAGGATGGACTGTAATTAAATAACAGAAAGGCAAAAGGTGATACACTCATGACAATACCTTCTGATCATTAAAAAACCAACCAGAATCTGCAGTTATGAAAGACAATTTTCAGTCGCAAAATACACAATAATAGCAAATTCCATATAGCATTTTTTATTCTGACATTCTCAATATGGTATGTCACTGTATTGTACATATCTACAAACTGAACTCCACCTGCCAATGGCAATTGGGAGTAGCATCTAACGAACTAGAGAACAAGTCTACTTTGTAGCAAAAGTACAAAAGTTAAGTTCAACATAAAAAATATGATATATAAAAAATATAAATAGCACATTTGTTTCTTTCAATGGCACAAATCAGAACAAACCCATAACACAAAAGAACGACACCACTTTGGATCGACTTGGAGCTACTGAAAATAGAATGGAAAGCTCATATAAAATTATAATTATAATAATTAAAATTAGAATTTTTACAGAAGCAATTGGTACGAATCCAGGTTAGCATGAGGCTCCTTTACCAGCCTCTCCTGCGCCAGGCGCTCCTGTACAAGCCTATCCTCCTGTGCCAGCCTCTACTCTCCTTCCTCTGTGTCAGACTCTAATCCAAGGCCTCTACCAGGTGCTCCACCCGCTTCATCCGCTCCAGCAATTCCTCCTTTGCCAGCCTCCCCTCCTCTGTGACCTGAGCCAGCTTCTCCTGTGTCAGCCTCCTCTCCTCCATGGTCTCCGACAGCCTCTCCCCCATTGTCTGTACCAGCCTCTCCTTCTCCTGCACCAGCCGCTCCTGTGCCAGCCTCCTCTCCTCCGGGGCATGCACCAGCCTCTCCTGTGACAGCCTCTCCTGTGACTGCCTCCTCTCCTCCATGGCCTGTTTCAGCCTCTCCTGTGCCAGCCTCTCCTCCGCCATGGACTGCGCCACCTTCTCTTGTGCCAGCATCCTCTCCGCCATGGCCGTTGCCAGCCCCTGCTGTGCCAGCCTCCTCTCCTCCATGGTCTGCACCAGCCTCAGTTCTGCCAGCCTCCCCTCTTCCATGGTCTGTGCCAGCCTATTTTGTGCCAGCCTTCTCTCCTTCATGGCCTGTGCCAGCCTCTCCTCCTCCATGGCCTGCGCCAGCCTGTCCAGTGTCAGCCTCCTCTCCTGTGTCAGCCTCTCCTCTACCGAGGCCATCCTCTCCTCCATGGCATGTGCGAGCATCTCGGTGGCCATGGCAAGCCTATCTTCCATGGCCCGTACCAGCCTCTCCTCCATGGCCCCTTCCGTGCCAGCCGAGAGGCTGGCACTATGCTGCTGAAATCGAAATAGCAGGGATAGCCCTGCTATTTCGATGAGCAGCTGAACAATTGGGTGATAACTGATTATTCAACCTGGGAATCCCTGGACTTGACAGGATTTAAAAAACGGATTGTACATTAGGCACGCAGATACTACCTTTGGTTCTTCTGATTTCCTTGACTCTCTTGTTGGCCGACAAAATCTGCAATGCCTGACTAACGGTTGCAGTATATACATCATCATCAGGTGCCGTCACCACACCATCAAGCGATGGCGTCACCCTCTATATCAATTACATAGTGACATCCTCTGCTGGAGACTCCATAGCATGTGGCAGCCTCTCTGTGATCCGTTATAAAGATCACATCGTAGCGTGAGGTCACCAGGCCATGCCCAAATACGGCATCAACCCTGAATGGGAGCAAATATTTTCAACATACCCCTTCAGTTACAGTATGCAATAACTGTTGTACCCGTTGTCAGTGCAGTCAGTCAGTAAGTAGTCAATTGGTCGGACAGTTCTTGAGATACGCGAAGGAAAGACACACACTCATTCACTCACAGAGATTTTCTCCACCTTTTTTTCCTGATTGAGCAGAGCATCTTAATCCCCGACCGTCCATCTACATGTGACATGTGACACACGTTATAGACTTGCCTGCAAACATTCATAAGCCACTTTCAACCTGCCGTCCCTATTTTGGAGCTACGTGAGATACGTGAAGTAAAGATACGCACACTCATTCACTCGCAGAGATTACGGCGAACATACAATAAACTGCCCATCTACAAGCTCATAATATGTCATGATGTGAGTGGCTTAAGGGCTTAAGTGGTCACTTCTTTGCCACCCTCTATTTGTTTCTGAATTGACGCCTCTGCCAGGAGGAGCAATATCTAGCCAGGTGGGGAACAGAGCGCTTAAGTGCCCAGTAGTAGTAGCAGTATGAACTCAGTGACTGTTAGGTCCTTGATTTCTTTGTTGCTGACCTATGACACCGATCTGCACAGGGAATTCCATGCCATGCCAAAACGCTACGAGCACACACACCAAATACTTAGTCTTGGCAATGACGCTGCGTCTGCGAGCTTATAGCTCTCTGTCTGCGTGACAACTCTGAGCCAGCACCAGTAAACACATCCTTTTCAAAAACTCAACACCCCGTCTCACAATAGCACTTGCTCTATTAAAAAAACATTCCTGGAAAGTCAAACAAGAGCAAAAAAAAACCTCTCCTGAAAAACACATCAGAGCAGAAAAAAGAAAAGAGAAAAAAAAGAGCTCTGGACTGACAAAAACACATCCTGTCTCATATTCGAACCCGAATGGACCGGCAGCAGACATAATCACATCCCGAATAACAGGCAGGTTGGTGTCAGCGCCGGGCATCCTGGAGAGCATGCCCAGGGAATGAGATGGGGGGGAAGGCGGATGCATCTGGCTCCATAGGTGGGCCTCTCATGTCACCTCTGAGCCGCCCCCTGTCCAAGAGATGTCTCTCTAAGGGGAAATCCTTTTTAATAGTCACAGGAAATCAGACAGTGGGTATAGTGTAAGAGAGGACATAGCCCAGGCTTGCACGCACAGAGGCACGCACTCGCAAGCCTTACTGACATGCTAACAGACAGACACACACAAATGCACCGACCCGAGACACGGATACAAAGAAGCAAACACATAACAAATGCACACAGACACAGAGACACATGCGCATGTACACACAGGCAAAGACAGGATCTCTTGAAGATTATGCCATGAGTACAATAACACTATTATTCTATCTACAGTACCTCTAGGGCCCTGGCGCACATAACCTAGTATTGTACCCTTACGTTTAGCAGAAGAATTTAAAACTGAGCCTACCTACAGTAGTCCCAATGACAACACCACTAGTCCAAACAGGGAAGGGTTGGAGACTCCCCACACGCAGGGTTACGGCTCCTATTCAAGCATTGATCCACTGTTGCAGCCTTCACAAGGACGGACATTTCACTTTTGGAGCGAAAAATGTTGCTTTTTGTTTTGCATATGTAGGTGAGATCAATCTTAAAAATATATACAGTACCCGCACACTGCCACTTGCACGTGTACACGAGGAAAGTCTACACGACCGACGACCGAAGACGGTTTCGACCAGTAGGCTCGACGCACAGAGGTAGTTTGTGACCTAGACGCATAAAGGACACTACTGCGCATACTCCCCATAATGTTATCAAAACAGCATGGCCAAACCAAGGAGGAAAAACCTGGAAGGAGGGATGCGCTGGGTGAGCAACTTCATTGAAATGAATGGCCGTGATGTCCGGTCCTCTCTCTAGATAATATCCCGCTCCCTCAGGTCTGGTGATGCCAACCTCCTGGGCATCCCCCAAGAAAAGAAACGCACCTGGGGTGACGGGGCTTTCTCAATTGCAGCCCCCTCCCTTTGGAACTCACTCCCACCTGAACCCCTGTTCAAAGCCTCCCTCAAAACCCACCATTTCAGACTCACTTTCCCCACCTAATTCAAATCCCCCTTTCTGCCTTTTAACTTTAATGTTTTTCTTTGCTTAGTTTTTAGCCATTTAACTAGTTATTCTCTTAATAAAGCTGTTTCTTTTATTTGTCCTATTGTGTAAGGCGACTTTGAGTACCAAGAAAAGCGCTACATAAATTGGATGTATTATTATTATTATTAATATATAACTCTATGCACAGGATAAATAAAGGTCTATCTGGAATCTGTAAAGTCATTTAGGCCAATAGAGATAAAACAATGACGAAACATCATTAAGAATCCCTTTTCCGTAGTGCTACCATATGGCACTTTCCCACTAGTTACTAGATACTGCCTCAACCCGACTCAACTCGCCTTTTTTTGTTTGTTTTCTGAAACCGTTTTTTGTTGGACTAATATAATGACAAATATAGACTTCAGCATGGTTCAGCACTCTCCTACACATAGGGTTGGACGCCACTATGATGAGCAGCTACGTTGAGGGGGCCCGATCTGCAGTGGAAAACAAAGTCAAGCGAGTTGAGTCGAGAAGAGTTGAATCAAACAGCTGCCATACAGTGGAAAACAAAGTCAAGCGAGTTGAGTCGAGAAGAGTTGAATCAAACAGGTACCATACAGTGGAAAACAAAGTCAAGCGAGTTGAGTCGAGAAGAGTTGAATCAAACAGGTACCATACAGTGGAAAACAAAGTCAAGCGATTTGAGTCGAGAAGAGTTGAATCAAACAGGTACCATACAGTGGAAAACAAAGTCAAGCGATTTGAGTCGAGAAGAGTTGAATCAAACAGGTACCATACAGTGGAAAACAAAGTCAAGCGATTTGAGTCGAGAAGAGTTGAATCAAACAGCTACCATGCAGTGGAAAACAAAGTCAAGCGAGTTGAGTCGAGAAGAGTTGAATCAAACAGGTACCATACAGTGGAAAACAAAGTCAAGCGATTTGAGTTGAGAAGAGTTGAATCAAACAGCTACCACACAGTGGAAAACACAGTCAAGCGATTTGAGTCGAGAAGAGTTGAATCAAACAGGTACCACACAGTGGAAAACAAAGTCAAGCGAGTAGAGTCAAGTTGAGTTGAGCCAGGACTAGAAAGTGGAAAACAAAGTAAAGGGAGTAGAGTCAAGCTGAGTTCAGCTGGTACCATGCAGTGAAAATGTGTCAATAACATAGTGGCAGTCATCTTACCGAATCCTTACTTGACTTTTATTATTATTATTTTTATTCACAGCTGATCCTCTTACCATCTATGTTCTGTCCATTTGCCCTCTATCACACAAACACATTCACTCTCGTATGCATATATACACACGACAATATATACAAAGTCTAGTAGGCCCCCTCCTATTCCTCCTAATGGGCCTCATTTATCAGTGAAACCATGTGTGTAGAATAGTGAACCATACAGAGAGGCTGGGCCAAAAAACTTATTTAACAAATGAAGCATGTGCCAAATGTTTTTATTAACCTCTCATTTCTGCGCAGCGTTGCAGCTGAAATGTGTTTCACTGCATACATTAAAAATGCTCTCTGTAGAAATTTGTTATTATATTGCTTGATTAATGAAGCCCCATTGAGAGGTGCTCCATGTTGTAGTGGAGTTAAGACGAGGACACCAACACCAGACCCAACAGCGAGCACCAGAACCCCCCCCCCCCCCAAGAGCCCCCCAACTCTACTATAAACCCCTGTCAAAGCTCTGCTTGAGGGTGTGTGTGTGTGTGTGTGTGTGTGTGTGTGTGTGTGTGTGTGTGTGTGTGTGTGTGTGTGTGTGTGTGTGTGTGTACCCGTGTTTCCATTTTACGTTTTCTGAGAGTTGTGCCAAACACAGATCCATGTAAGGTCATTAGCCCACCTCGGACGTCTCTGCTTTGTGTCTTAATGGCAACTTCCCAAACACTGAGCTTCTCTCTGCTGCGGCCTCCCACAACACACACCCACACGCATGCACACGCAGACACACGCACGCACGCACGCACGCACGCACGCACGCACGCACGCACGCACGCACGCACGCACGCACGCACGCACGCACGCACGCACGCACGCACGCACGCACGCACGCACGCACGCACGCACACACACACACACACACACACACACACACACACACACACACACACACACACACACACACATAGAAAGACAAACAGACAGAGAGACAGACAGACAGACAGACAGACAGACAGACAGACAGACAGACAGACAGACAGACAGACAGACAGACAGACAGACAGACAGACAGACAGACAGACAGACAGACAGACAGACAGACAGACAGACAGACAGACAGACAGACAGACAGACAGACAGACAGACAGACAGACAGACAGACAGACAGACACACACACACACACACACACACAGGAGGAACTCAAGAACGGGTCATTCAAACCGTGTGGTTCTCTGGTTGAACAGAAGTTATTTCCAGTGAGACTGTGTATGTTTTGATTCTGTGACCCACACAGTCTCAGGACACGTCTCTACTCCAACCCTCAGGTCCTACAGGGGGGGGCGATGCAATGGATACCAGCAGTGGTTCTCAAACATTTGGATTTCAAGGTCAAAGTCATCCTGATTCTACTGTCAGAGCATTGAATTCCGTCACAACACCTGTGGCGACTGTAAAGTCAATTAACTGTTTTCTTTAGCGGAAGCAATTGATTTTCTTTTTATCAATAAAATTATTTTTGTTATACTTTGTGTCAAATTATTGATTTCTTTATTAAGTAGCAATGTCAAAAGCGGGATAATGAACAGTGAGTTGGACATTATTGAGGAATGAACCACTTCAGGGTGATTCAAGACCTCCTCCACTTTGCGTTGGGCTCCTGCATCACCCTGTCGGAGTTTATTTCTCCATATTGACCACCCCGCTATTCATTATCCATTATTTAACTGGCAGCATTAGACAATTAAGGGAGGTTGACCTTGACCACGCCGCTTAAGTCGACTTCTTCTTGCCTTTTTTGGCCTCTGCTGCACGGCAAAATCCTACAAGTGTAAAGGTCCTTACACACCGGGGCGATTTTTTCGTGCGAATAATACGCTTTTTTTAAAAACCTTATAAAGTCAATGCAAGCGTACATGGCGCGAAAAAGCAGAAAAGCGAAGCGAAAAAGCGTCTTTTAATTATTCGGAACAAGTCCGAATTTTGCGTATATTCGCACATTCGCCGGTGTGTAACCGCCTTAAGTGTTCATTTAACTAAACTAGCACTCCATGTTTCATCATGTGATCTGTGTATTACTAGACCAGCCCGTATAGAGTACCAAAGTCCCTGACGTCACTCGTTCATCCCCTGGGTCGCTGAAGTAATTTCTCTATGGAGAATAACATTGGGTCATCTTAGAATCGTCTCATATAAGAATTGCAGTCCAAAAATAAACAAACTGTCCCGGCGATATTGTCAGGGAGGTGGCTCTGTGTCGTTTACGATAGTCAGTGTATCGATACGATAGTCAGTAAATGTAACTAATTCTGCGGCGGTAACATTATCGTTTTCTCGCCGTCAGTTGATGCTTCATATCCATAAGCAACCCGATCGCCAGAGGAAACGTTGTCATTGAACGTTTTTCAAATTCTGTGCATAGACAACTGGAAAACCCGAAAATCTGTGCATAGCCGCCTCGCATCTCTCCCATTGTGACTAAACCATTTCGGAGGCGCGCAGTCTCAAGGGAACTGTCGCCACGTAAGGGACCACCGAGTGAGCTAAAGCGAGCGAGTTGCCGTCCCGAACGTTGCGACGTTCCCTTGAGCCTACTCAGCGCCGTTTGAGTTACGTACCGATAGGCACAGAATCGTACATTTTGTTGTGGGGACTGCTCTGCTTCCGGGTTTTTCCGGGTTGCAACTGGTTACGCCCACCGTGGGACTCGCCGTACATATGCACGGATTTTCGGGGTTTCTAGGCGACTATGCACGGAATGACGTGCACTGGATCCGTGCAGTGTATACTAAATTCTTGGAGATCAGGCTGCCATATGAGTCAAACCGCCGGGCTCATTTGTTTATTTTTGGAACACAGTTCTTATTTGACGCAATATTAAACACGTCTATGGGAATTCAGAATGGGGGGGGGGGGAACGCAACCCAGGTAGGATGCGTAAATTACGTCAGACTTCGGTGCTCTAGGCCAAGTTCTTCTCAGCTGCAACGATACAGTTTAGTTTAGTTTAGTTTATTTGCACATACATTTAAAACATAATTTAAAAAAAACATAATGAAACAACATTAAAGAACAATACATTTAAATGGAAAGAAACTAAAATCTAAATCAAAACATGACGTGTCGGAAAGCGCCCGCGAAAGTTACTCAGTACAGTAATACAGTCCAGTAAGAAGAAAGGAGGACAGCTCTCTGGTCAGACTTTGTGTGTGGGCCTGACGTCTATACAGTACATGGCGTCACCCCACCACCATGACCTCAGTATAGTGTCCTGTAACACGGCCGCCTGCTCCTTCACTATTGTATTTCTTTATCAAAGTGGCTGGAACGGGCCGCTTCGCTATCAATAAGACAATCTGTTCCCAATAACAGGCCTGGTTGGAGATAGAGGGAGATGAGATCACTTACCGAGAGGGAAGCTTGTGTTCCTCTCTGGGGCCGATAACGATCAGGACGGGAGCCTGCTGCTCTTCAGATCACAGAAATCCCCTCTATGTTCTCAACATCCACACCTCTAGCCACCCTCTGAGTGCTTCATCCGTGCCAGGTGATGGATGTCGTTTCTCCCATGGTGGCTCAGACGTCAGATTGTGCACATCGCCGCTGTCAGGCGGGAAACCCCGTCGGTCCAAAACCGTTACTTTTCAGGAAATGGAAAAAGAAATACCTGTGTTCCAATAATATTAATAATAATACGTCGCTGTCGGGCAGAAACCTCTTATCTCCATATTCTAACTTTTGGTGTTTTTTTTTTGTATGTTAATGCCTATGTTAATACTTGATCATACTACAGCGTCACACAAAAGTAGCAAAAGTAGCAGATATGCAAGCTCGAAACGCGGCGCGAAGCGAACCCTTTTGAGCTTGTAGATTTGCTACTTTAGCTAAGTTTGAATTAGAATCCTGAAAAGTAACAGTTTTGGACATATGAGGTTTCCACCCGACAGAGACGAATAATAATAATAATACTAGCTTTCTTTAACAGAAGTTAAGTGCTTCACAAAATTGGAAAACAATTATGTATGTAAAACAAGAGAGATTCAAATTACGACGCAGCATAGATAAGGTGATTTAATGAAAACACACCATAAAAGACCATACAAAATCTGTTTGTCGTATAGACTCAGGCAGGGCATAACAGAGTCTAGTCAATGGATCCGATATACATATCAAAAACAGGAATTAAAAAAATCCCAGGAAGGTAGAGCGTCCCAAATTTCAAATCAAATGAGGACAAAGTACTCACATTTCCACTTTTTTAGGGTTAGGTTAAGCGTTAAGGGGTTAGGTTAGGTTAGGTTGACGCTTAAGCATTTCGGCTAAGAGCCTTCATCAGCGCATGCTGGATACTGGATTTTCTTATTCAATGGACCCAATGTGGTTATTATCTAGTCACAAGCTCTCGTTATAATACTCACAGATAAAATTCACAGACAGAAAAAATGTATGGTTGAAATATGATGATTCTGGCCGACAGTGACGACATCATGTATCAGTGGCTCTTGTGGAATTTAGGGAGCTGAGGTTTTAATCTGAGTCTACTGGAATTACTATGACTCAATAAACAATTACAGCATTGCAGCATGTTGTAAGAGAGACGAGTCAAGTCACCCACTCCCATTCAGAGTGATTAGTCAATGGTAGAGCCCGACCAATGCCATATAGTTTTATGGGTTCGATACTGATTCCAACAGTCCTAGACCACCGATTACCAATATTTTGCCAATGCTGGCGGATAGGGTGGCAACTGCCATCCCCCTGGGACTCTAAACACACAGAACAGTGTCTGGCTGGTGTGTGGAGGTCAAACCCTCTCCCGCCACCACAGAGGTTGCCTCCAGCTCCATCGAGGAGCTTCCAACAAACACAATTTGCGGTGTTCATGGGTGGGAAGCTTGGCAGGGAAGTGTGTCCATGTTGCTCCACTACAGTTGCTCAATGGGGAGGGAGGGGATCTGGTGAAAAAAAAGTACTAATACATGCGTCATACTGTTAGCTCACATCGTAACCGCACAACAGACTGAAAGGTCATCCCACCATACCAGGTCAAAAACCATCAACAGCACGAGAGTACACGTCTTCAACACACAGTAATGAGGAGAATACATGCAACGCTACAGTATATCCATGGCAGTGGTTCTCAAACTTTTTCATGTCAAGGACCCCCAAATTGACACTTATTAGCCCGCAGACCCCCATTTGAAAAGATATATGCCAAGGACCCCCATAAGAGAAGATTTTTACGTCTCCAGCAGTGATTTTCTACCATTTTAATTTCAAGGACCCCCCGTTTGACATGCACTGGGCTACGGACCCCTATTTAATGGCATTTCTATTTCTGGGACCCCATTTTATATTGTAAAATGAATGTTAATTTAACTCTGAGAGTGTATAAATGGAACCAAATGGACCTGTACATTTGGTTCCATTTGTACACTCTCTGAGTTACAGACCCATAAGGGTCAATTTGGTTCCTAACTATGTATCATTTAGCTGGGGACCCCCTGTAACTCCCTCAAGGATCCCTGGGGGTCCCCGGACCCCACTTTGAGAACCAATGATCTATGGAGCAGAGTAGCTGAAGCCCAAAAGTCGAATATCTCCCCTGGCCAAGGAAGGATTCCCTCTTGACCTATAGCGGTAGATGTTTGGTTTCCCACTCTGAAGACCAGGGTTCGATTCTTGTGTGTTACATCGACGCTGTGACCCGGATCAGGCTTCCCGAAGGCGGGTCAAAGAGGGGGTAAATATAGCAGAGTAGCTCAAACCGAAGCCCAAAAGTCTTCCCTCTTAGCCTAGTGGTAGACGGTTTGGTTTCCCACGCGGGAGACCCGTGTTTGATTCTTGGGTATTACACGTGCACTCAACTCAATAGGGACGCATACAAACAACGAAAACAATGACGACCCCTTGGAAAGCAGGTACGTATGCGTATCTTAACTACATAGTTATGCAGTGACAGGGTTGTTTTTGAGGGTTGCTGTGTCATTCAGCACCTGCTGTACGTGGATGAGGTCAGCATGCTTAAGGCTATGGATATGACGTGCATTTCAGTAACACTGTACACGTGCATGTATAAATACACAAATACATGAACAGAACTCTCTCTCTCACTCCCACACGTTCTCTCTCTCTCACTCCCCCCCCCCACACACACACACACACACACACACACACACACACACACACACACACACACACACACACACACACACACACACACACACACACACACACACACACACACACACGGCATGACTCAAGGCTGCAGAATGTGTTTGCTGCCTGCTCAGCTCTCATGTGGAAGCCCCAGACATGAGATAAGACGGGTCCGATGATGACTGTCTGCCTGGACGGAGGAAAACGACCCCCTGGGCTGTCTGGGCCCTGTCACTCCACACACACACACACACAAACACACACACACACACACACACACACACACACGCGCGCGCACACACACACACACACACACACACACACACACACACACACACACACACACACACACACACACACACACACACACACACACACACACACACACACACACACACACACACACACACACACACACACACACACACACACACATGGAACTGACACAACCACGGCAGTGCAC
>NC_137610.1:26310271-26342771 GCF_963280865.1 Gymnoscopelus braueri
TCCGCATGCCTTGCGGGCACGGAACTGTGCCAGTAATAGCTGGGGTACAGTACAAGTACGTCGAAATATGAGCCCTCTGCCCATTGTCTTTTTCGCCTATACAGTATACCGTTATGTAAGAAGATGGCAAAAAAAAAGGCATTGAGAGAGGGAGGTCAGAGAGACAATGGAATCCTCTTATATGAGTCACTTATCCCATTAAAACCGGGAAAGCATCTGTGTCATTTTAGATTTTTGTGTCGAATATTCAAAAACAGCAGATATACAAGCTCACAGCTTTGTGCCGCGCTGCAATTTGTTTTTAAACATTTTTTGAAAAAATCTTGCCATCGGCATTGAAGGCATTTGTAGAGTCGGACTTCAGGTCTTAATGGGTTATTGGGACATAGCCTTTTCTAGGCCATGGGCTGCCTTCTCAAGATGTCATATGAACACAACAAGAGGGATCTCTCTCACTCACACACACACGCGCGCACACATACACACACACACGCGCGCGCGCACACACACACACACACACACACACACACACACTCACAAACAGATATAGTGTTACAGGAACAACAACTAGAGAATGGGGGGGGGGGGGGGGGGTGGGTGGGGGGGGGCAGGCCAACATGGTCACAACAAGGCAGAGATGGATCTGTTGTTGTCGTCTCGTCCAGAGAGCAGGAGGAGGCGGAGAGAGGACCAGACATGGCATGGGGGACAAAAAGTTTTCATTTATTGATTTATTTATTTAATCAATTCTCTCCTTCCATCATAAATAGATGGGGGAACCACTGTGATGATGATGACACTGGGTGGTCTGGCTCTGTAAGGTCCCGCAGGATTAGATGTTGTTTTTGAACCCCCTCCCCCCTCCCCCTCCCCCCCCGTCTTGTTTGTCTCCTGGAGGGAGGATGAAGCGTTCCGCCGCGTGGACCGACGGACGGGCAGAGGTGGTGGACGGTGACCACGTTTACTTGAGTGCTGTGCTTAAGTACAGATTTTGATCTGTATTTATACAGTACATGTTGGATACTTTGGATGACTTTTCCCTCCACTACATTCCAAAGATGAATATTGCACTTTGGACTCCACTACATTTCTCGGAAGGGGAACGATACATTTTGAATTAACCACTTAAGCCTTATTTAAGATCCTATATTAAAATTGGCTAATGGGAGGGCCGGCCGGCCGGCAGACCTCTTTCGTCACTCTGACTCTGAGTTCCCAATTCAGCTACGCCCAAATATGGAGTGTGTTGTCTAACCTCAATGTGTCGTCGTGGCATCAGCCACAAACAAACCATTCAGCTCCATATATGGGCACAAAAGGGGGCATGCCCATATATGGGCACATACTGATGACATCAGCGATGTCCATATATGGGCATAACAGCGACAAGGACTGACAGATACAGAGATACAGTTGTCCAGAGCCGCAGATCCGACCGATATGCCCAATTGCCCATATATAGTCATGTGCATAAATGGGACCGACCGACCGACTTCAAACTTGGCATGCGGAGGAGTGCGGTGCCCGCCGTTGAGTCGTCCGGATATCCAGTTGTCCAGAACCACCGATACAACAATAATGCCCATATATGGGCATTCCAATATATATGGGCATATACTGATGACATCAGGGATCTCCATATATGGGCACAAAAGCGACAAGGACTGAAAGACACAGATATTTCCAAATATGGGTGCAAAAGGGACACAGGCAGACAGACAGAAACAGGCATCTCCATACATGGGTACAAACACGACACAGACAGATGGGTACAATGGGTACCCCGACACTATGACTCAGTCATATTGGTCGGATCGGCAGTGCGACGTAGGTGTTATAGTGAAGCCCACAACACGTTGCATCACAGAGAGAGACAGAATGCCTAGATTTATGCCTGAATCATACTACAGTTCCGTGCGGGTGTAGTATAAATTAAGCAGAGGCCGCACTCTCAATTAAAAGCTAACGCTATGGTCTGACCCCACATCTTACTTGACCAACTATTCTGATTTCCATTAGTGCACACACAGGTCTACTGCACAGTAAAATGCTGAGAGTGCACATTAAACATGTAACCAAATGGACCCATGTAGCACACAGATGATATACCTGTTTAATTTCATTTCAAGTGTGTGTGTGTGTGTGTGGGGGGGGGGGGGGGGGCAGGCAGGCAGGGTCTCTTTGAAAAAGGGTCTCATGAAGATGCGGCACATGGGTACTACACAGATACGTGGCATTGGGTATACGTGGCATCGGCAGCTGTCCCACTTCCCTCCCTCCCGGGGCTGACTCCGACTCGGGCCCAGCCTTCCGAGACGTCGCACTGCTGGTGTTGATGCTGTTGTTGTTGTTGTTTTTCGTGCCGAGACCAGGAGTCCCGGGCCAAAAGCGTACTCCCGTTACAATAACAAGACCTGCAGGGCCCTGGAGCTGCGCTCTGTGCCAGCCTTTATTGGTCCAGGGGAGCACCGACAAACCATGTCTGCAGACAATCAACAACCAATTTGCTGAACGATGGGACGGGAGGGCAGCCAGAGACTGTACTGTTCCCTTCTGTCTGTTCTGTCCCCGGGGCAGTGAAGCTGTGTCGCTGCCTGGTAGAGTAGACAACCATCTCCTCTGCTCACTTCCTCTCATGTGTCGCCTATCACCGCAAAGCGAGGGCCCACACGTCGTGATAGATGTTAGGGGGCTATCTTTATTAAAGCCCGACGATGCCTGGTTTTTGGGTCCGGTCCCAATTCTGGAGAGTCCTATTCCACCGATTACAAATGTTTCTGATATTTTGTCAAAAAGAGTTAAATCAATTGAAATCCATTTGAAAATGTTTTTAATCTACAAACTCACCACGCGTCGTGGCACATTGTGAGCTTGCACATCTGCTATTTCTTTAAATAACTTTTGAAAAATCTCACCTATAATGACTTGCCCAAAACAAGGACACCAGTTTGAAAGAGGTAAAAAGTTGTGCCACATCGGCTGCATAATCGCCAAAACTGATGTTGTCCGAAAAGTCAAATAATGATCGACATATCGGCCAAACCAATACACTACATCGGTCTGGCTCTGATCACAATTGCGCGGCAGAGCATTGTGACCAAGTTATAAACACGCACATGCAGGGAGTGGACACACAGACATGCCCACACAGACATGCACAGGTAAAAAACAAAAGGGGTCTCTCGAAGACATGCCATTGGTACAGTCCTCCAGCCACCTAATTGACAGCCTCGCACCGTAAAGGTGTCATTAACGTTGACGCATAACCGGCTCTAATAAGCACCGTTCACAGTAGACTCCCACGGCTAACATGGGGCTAACAAAGGGGATAGTGATGGGTGAGGTTGGGGATTAGGACACTGGTATACGGTGGTGGAGCCCCCGACAGACCCCGCGGTGCCCTTCGCATACTGGGGAAAGCCCGCTCATTCCATCACCCAAACTATTTACATAACTTCCACGGAGAAAATTGGCCCCCGTAGCAGTTAGCTTTTCCATGTGCGGTGCACAGTGGAGACACTGTTACGATAATCGTCCTTTTACACGAGCAAGGGGGGCATATACAGTGTAGTATTTACAGTAAGAAAATAAAGATGGGAGGAACGGAGGGAGAGAGGGAAAAAGGGGAGAGGCAGAGAGAGAGAGATACAGAGAGAGAGAGAGAGAGAGAGAGAGTGCTGATCGGGAGAGTAGTGTGAGGTTCCATGGATATTCCCCCACCAACACAAACACATCCAGTGTTGATTTTTGTCATTTTCTTGGCTCCGAGAACTACAGTAGTTGGCAGCACGGTAGACTCGCTGATGGTTTGTATGACTGGCTGTCACGGTTTACTGGTGGCCCCCCACTGCCTGAGAGTGTTCCCTTCCCCTCTTGTCTTATTATACACTGCAAAAAAAATCCCTCAGTGTTCGTTTAACCCTGAGCCTTTGTACAAATGCAACCAAATGGACCCTTGCGGGTCCATTTGGTTGCATTTGTACAAAGGCTCAAAGTTACAAATGGTCGTCGGCTGACCCCTAAGACTTCAGCATCGGGGAGCCAGGCATTCTGCAAAAGGCAGCGCCTACCGGGGCCCATGCGGCATCCATTGCGCGCAATTATAGCGCCGAGGCATGCCATGCGATGGCATGCGTACGTGCATGCCTGCACGGCCGCTTGGCTTGTGTGCGCTAGCTCGCTGCCGCCGGCGCGCTCGCATCTGTCTAGTGGCTTGGGAATACGCGGTGCAGGTAAGCACCTGTGAAGCGAGCAATGCGCCTATTATGAGCTATAAATCCCAAGCGGGTTCTTTATTTTCCTTGATTTGACTTTTTTTACGTAATCGCCCCCCTCTCATGCATGTCTATCGTGGCAGAAAAACCCCCCGCAGGCGAGGAGGCGAGCCTGGGAACCCAAAGCGGGACGGCGCAGTACTCGAGCGCGGGTCAAATTATTAAGAACAATATTCGTCATGACGCGGAGCGGGTCCCGGAGCCGGCTCAGCAGAAAAAACATGGCAGTAAGAGGCAAGCGGGGGGGGGTTGGGTGGAGGGGTGGGGGGGGTAGGGGGGGTAGTGTGGTTCTTACGAGGAGGGAGAGAAAAATCTGTCTTTACAATCCCCCTGCCTCGGCTCGCCAACTTTCTTCTGGCTGTTGGTAGTGCGGAAATTAGAGCGTGCTAGATTCTCCCCTCCCGAGAATAACACAAACCCCTCAAAGCTCAAATCAAACACACGATCCACGTCACAGGAAACCATTTTGAAGCGTAAAACCTCCCAATGGGAGCTCCATTTGAATGCTGCGGGTATATGTGCTGCCTCGCTCGCCCCCCTGCGCCTCCCTCGCTCCCCCCCCCCCCCACCCCCACCCCCCTCTCCCTCTCTCAAGGCTTCGACCACAGCCTTAACCCGAACCACACCACCTCTCAGACGACAAGACTCCCTTTCTCTCACTCCCCCGTACGTTTGGCTTTTCTTTTTTCTTTTCTTCTCTTTTCTTTTCTTTTCTCTTTCTTTAAGGCTCTCTCCGCTCTCCGTTTTTTCATCCTACTATCAACATTTCTGATTGCGTCCTCAACAATGGGAAACAAAAGCAAGGCACTACAAAGCAGCTTCTTGATTAGAAAGGGGTTAGCAGCTGTATACTATATGCTTGTGCATATATATATATATATATATATATATATATATATATATATATATATATATATATATATATATATATATATATATATATATAGTATATAGATACATACATGTATATGTTTGTGTGTGTGTGTGTGTGTGTGTGTGTGTGTGTGTGTGTGTGTGTGTGTGTGTGTGTGTGTGTGTGTGTGTGTGTGTGTGTGTGTGTGTGTGTGTGAGCCCCCATTCCCATGCATGCCCAGCTTAGTGCCAGGGACGGGAACAAGCAAACACATATGGAGCATATGTAATGTGTATAAGCACGTATTTTCCTGCACGCACACTCTCACTCTCTCACAAACACACAAACAAACACACACACACACACACACACACACACACACACACACACACACACACACACACACACACACACACACACACACACACACACACACACACACACACACACACACACAGCTTAATCAGGCGAAGGGTCATGAGCCCCCCCCCTCTCAGTTGAAGTACCCAAGTGAACCCTCCTGCCACTACTCAGCCCCAAACCTCAAACCCACAACCCCTGAACCCCCCCCCCCCCCCACACACACATACACACACACACACAAAACCCTCCTCCCCGTGTGTCTAAACCACCTCTTCCTCCCTCTCTCTCCCATCACCCCTTTTTTCCTCCGCTTTGCCAAGGCATTTAAAAAGACAGAGGTCAGAAGGGCATATGCGGGGAAGGCAATCAAAGTGGTTTGTTTTGGCTCTGGCGCCCCCCACGCCAAGTCCTTGGCTGTGCAGCGGGGGCCATGCCGCCACCTCGCCTGCTCGCTGCCTGGGAAACAAACACATCCTTAATCACCCAGAGGCCCTCTGTGTCCAGCCAAGGCCACGTCGGTTCAGTCCCCGTCTGACAAAACCTGGGCCAGACGGATTGGATTGGACTCCGTCTGATGAACCCGGGCCGCCGCCGCGCTGCAGCCGCCGCCAGACTGTCAAGTGAAGGTCGCGCCGGTCGAGTACCTTTTGTTGAAACCAGGCCAGTAAGGCGCAGTGGTCAACCCAGGCCGTGCTGACCACTTAAGCACTATTTTATGTACAAAAGGTGTCAGGTGACAAAACGTGTGTAGTGAGCTTGTAGATCATCTATTTGCTATTTGCAATTGTGTTTTGAATTTGTTTCTTGTTATTTTTGAATAATTACATCCTAAATAGGGATGCCGGGTTGAAAAGAGGATAATCAAGCCCTGATGACCAGACCCAGGCTTTAGGATGTCACTCTTGCCTATTGCAGTGGTTCTTCGTGTCAAGGACCCCTAAATTATAATATGAAATGACATGAAATGAAATATTACGAAACCCCAGCTGCAGATCAAGAGTGTGATTGCGGACCGGGCCTCTCCATGGAGCACGACTGTGGATTGCTACAATATTATTATTAATATAGTATTATATTAATATAGTATAGTGGTATTATACTATACGACTATACTGTATATTATCTTAACAAAATTGCTTGCTCAGGGTGGGACAATGTCCGGTCGCTGCTCTACATGTAAAGTGTCTTGAGAAACTTGTTGTGATTTGACACTTTCATAAAATGTAATTGAATTGAATTGAATTGAATTTAATTGAATATGTATTTGGCCACGGCCTCATCTGAATATATTTTGTGCCAGGGACCCCATACAAGATTTGTGTTGTTAAAGTATTTCATAAAGTAGAAAAAGTACTCCTCGGAGCGTAGGTCTCCGCCAGGTCAGGTAGGTTATTGTGGGCCAGCAATGTTCGGAATTCAGTATTATATTATATTATAGAGGTGAGTGGAATGTGTCGAAGTTGAGGGGTTAATGTTGATGAAGTTATTGCACACTCAGATGCTGCGTTCATGATTTGAGGCATTTTATAAAATGCCTATAAAAAATAGGCTATTAAAAATCAATAAAAACTATACAACTATAGTTATAGACTATAAAAACTATAAAACTATAAAAAATCTGACAGATCCGTCTTGATCACATGACTATGGACATAATGTGTACCAATTTGCGTGATGTTTGGATAAAATGTGTAGAAAAATGTGTAAAAAGATGTTTTGCAAAAATCGGCCTCCTGGTGGCGCTATAATAGGCCAATGTGAAAAGGCTGGCAATTCTTCCTCTGCATTTCACACCAATCGGACACTGCGTTCATGATTTGAGGCGTTTTGTTCAAAGTGAACCACTCCTGCAAACTTTAGATGCATATCTTAGCCAATCAGGATGGAATATGAAAAATCGGATAATGTGTACTGATTTGCGTGATGTTTGGACAACATCTGTAGGAGTAATATTTTGTTGCAAAAATCGACCTGCTGGGGGGCGCTTCAATAGGTCAATGAAAAGGGTGGCATTTCTTCCTTGACCTAGTGGGAATGTGCGTGGAAAGTTACGCAAGGCATTTTGTTCAAAACTAGCCACTCCTGCAAACATTAGATGCCAATCTTAGCCAATCAGGATGGAATATGACAGATCCGTCTTAATCACATTACTATAGAGTTAATGTGTACTGATTTGCGTGATGTTTGGACAAAATCTGTAAGAGTGATATAAAGAAATTAGTTTTTCAAGAGTCGGCCTCCTGGTGGCGCTATAAATGGCTGATGTGAAAAATGCAGGGCAGAGGTTTTTCCTTGGCCTCTAGGGAGTGCGTGTGAAAAGTTTCACACCGATCAGTGCAGTTATAGGTAAAAACACTGTCGTTGAAAAATTATGGGTGGCATTTCTTCCCTGGTCCTAGTGGGCGGCAATCGCACGCTGTGTTCACGATTTGAGGCATTTTGTTCAAAACAGACCACTCCTGCAAACTTTGGAAGCCAATCTTAGCCAATCAGGATGGAATATGAAAAATCGGACAGATTCGTTTTGATCACATGACTATAGAGATACTGTGTACCGATTTGTGTGATGTTTGGACAAAATCTGTAGGAGTAATATCAAAACATTTTGTTTAGCAAAAATCTGCCTCCTGGTGTCTCTATAACAGGCCGATCTGAAAAAATGTGGGCAGAAGTTCTGCTCTGGCATCCAGAGAGTGTCTGTGCACAGTTTCACGTTGATCGGGCCAACAGTGCTGGAGATTAGCTGTTCAGGGGGCAAAACATAGTCTCGGCCACGCCTTCAGCCTGGCGGAGACAATAATCCAATTGTTTTTATTTGATTGAAAATAGCAGATGTACAGACTGAGAGAGGAGAGGGGGGGGGGACGGAGAGAGGGCGGGGCAGAGAGAGAGACCCAAACAGGCCGGCAGCGTTCTAGTAACCATAAACAAACCTGATTGAGAACCACTGGCCTATTGAACCTGGGTGATTTTTTAAGCCAGAGAAGTCTAATGGTCATTGTCTCAGTAGGAACATTTGTCGTTACGCGTCGCTAACAGTGCGCTCCTCTTGAAGTAAGCAGAGCACAGCTAAGGGCCTGGCGGTGAAACCAGACGTGAGACAGAGGATTTGTCTCCCGTGAGTTTTTTGGACATCCAGACCTGAGACAAGCATCGTCTTACACCACACAGCAAGCTTCTACAATTAGGTTGTTTCTATCTAACTATACTCGTCATCCAGCTTGATCTTTAGACCCCCCCCACACACACACACACACACACACACTCTACCCCCGCCTGGTAATTGTCACCCACATGCCCACATACTGTATGAATGACCAGGATCAAATGAATGCATTCAGCATCTCAGATCTGTAAGTACTGTATTATACAGTAAACCACAACATTCTCAGACCTTAAGGAATCTCCCTGTTAGGATGTCCCATTATCATGTACAGTATCGCACACACACACACACACACACACACACACACGCACGCACGCACGCACGCACGCACGCACGCACGCACGCACGCACGCACGCACGCACGCACGCACGCACGCACGCACGCACGCACGCACGCACGCACGTAACCATCAACACTACACCCGCTGTGTCCTCATTTGGAGGTCAGACACAGGGTTCTTCCTGAGTGATATTGTATATAAAGTGAACTTCTGACAGTGTGTTATGAAAGTGAAGCTTCATGAACAGAGAGAAGAATCAAGTACAGAGCGCGTTAAGATCTCATTACTCAGAGGAAATGAATTCACCCGTCATCTGAGACCCCGCTTGTTCTTCCTGGGGTGCATCCCAAGTCTCTCTAAATTGCATCCACGTTTCCCCTCACTTGCATCTTTACCCTCGCGCCTTGATAGTCCCATCCAAACCGAGGAAGCATGGGAGAGATGCAAGGAAAAACCACGTGAGAGGAAACGTTGAGCAAATTAATTCTAATGACATTAGAATAAATTATTATTGGAAGAAATTAGACGCTTCCTCTGAAGCGGCGTCTGAAGCGACGTATGTACTGTATGCCATTACCGTTATTCATGCTGACACAAGCAGAAACATCCGCGTTTCCACTCACTTGCATCTTCTATCAGGAGACCACAAGGGAAGGTAAATGTAATTTTCCCATCTCATCGTGTTTGTAGTCGTTGTTGACGTGTGTTATTGTGTACATTTTCTATGCTATGTTGATGATTTATCTTCCTCCTGCTCCTTTTCATTTGTGGAATATGTAAAAGAGGGGGAAAAAAGGAGAGGAAAAACGGTAAAGTAAATGAACGTAATCATGTAAAACCATAAATAAATAAAATGAAATGAATTAATTACATAGGACCACAATGGAAACAAGTCCCCAGGATTTTTTTACCACGTGCTGTTTACATTTCAATGAATCAATCAACGCCTTATAGTCCCCTCCAAACCGAGGAAGCATGGAGAGATGCAAGGAAACCACGCAAGAGGAAACCAGCAAATGTTGAGCAAATTAATTCAAATTAAATTAGAATAAATTATTATTGGAAGGAATTAAGACGCTTCCTCTGAAGCGCCATGTGGAGCGGCCGCAGCAGCGGCCTTTTCCGATTAGCGACGTATGTATGCCGTTCCAGTCATTCACACTGACATGAGCAGTAGCATCCACGTTTCCCCTCACTTGCATCTTTTCCTCGCCGCCTCATGGTCCCGTCCAAACCGAGGAAGCATGGAGAGATGCAAGAAAACCAGCAAATGTTGAGCAAATTAATTCTAATTAAATTTGAATAAATTATCATTAAAATAAATTAGATGTCGTGTGAAGCGGCCACAGAGTAATTTGATTTTCCGATTAGCGACGTATGTACTGTATGCCGTTACTGTTAGTCACACTGACACAAGCAGTAGCCCGCCCCCCCCGCCCCGTCATTCAAATTTGCCAGATGTAGGGGCGGAGTTGTGTAATGGCGTTCAGTGTAAAGGCTTCTGGGAATGCTGCTCGTGTGTGTCCTCACTTCTCAGAGTTCCATCTTCGCTCCTCGACCCCTGAGACGTTCAGTTCAATCAGAAACACTCACGTCAAAGTAGATTTAACCATTTATTGCTACAAATGGAATACAGTTAAGCTTGGTGTTAAAGCTCCGCTCTTGGGAGAATATTCACTGAATTTTGTCGAAGCAGCCTGCTAAGCATATACTGTATTCAGGGAATTATCCCCCATAGGGATACAATGTCAACAATAAGCAGTACATTGACATATTAGTTTGAATAAGCAGATATACATGGTAATCACAAGTATTTGAGCCTATGCCAGACTCTAACAAAGCAGATATACATGATAATCACAAGTATTTGAGCCTATGCCAGACTCTAATCAAAAGGTGGAGGCTGGGGTGGAGGAGGAGCTAGCAGAATGCATTGGTTCAGCAACCAAGAAAGGCCTAGAGAATTCGAACCGTATTTAAAGGAACCTCTTTGCTAATGCGTGAGCTGTGATTGGAGTATGAGTGTGTAACGTAATGACCAGCAGTGCTGTGAATGGGGAATAGAAAGCTGATGTTCACATCAGCTGACTGACAGATAGTTACAGCTTTGGCATGCAAGACTTCCGTGTCCTGCATGAACTAACGCTGTGCTTCATTTCGGTTCAATTGAGGAGTGAGAAGCAAAGCTATTTAACGCTTCTAATGTTTGTCACTAACACCGGTGAGATGAATCGATAAAGATGAATACACAAATCACTCTTGGTCTGGTACATTTAAGCCATATTTAAAACTTTCTCGTTTGACGGTGTCATGCGGAAAAAGCCAGTCTCACTAAAACATTGTTTGAGATGTGAATGAGTTAAATTATCTCTGTACATTAGAAAATTACATCATTATACAGTAGATATTTTGGTTTTCACCTGATTTCACCAGCATATCCTAATACCATGAGGCTTACTGTTATAACCTTGACCTTGGCTGCACAGTAGCCCCAATAGAAAGCTCTGTTGTGGACACAAGATAAGAGAGAACTAACTAGAGGTTTATGTCTTGCTCAGAGACACCTCGACACATTGCTGGGGCAGGGGAATCGAACGTGGGACCTTCCGCTTCCCAGGCGGCCTCTCTATCCATTCATCCATGGCCGCCTCAAATATCGGTTTCGATGTATTTTCTGTTAATTAGCCCGACCCTAGGCAGGAGCATGCGGCCACTCCGTCCAGGCCTCAAACCACGCGGTCAGGCAGCACCACTTAGTCGAGCACCTACACCACACAGCCCGGGCAGCACCACGCGGGCGGGCAGCACACCACACCACACCACACCACACCACACCACACACACCACACCGCGCTGTCGGGCAGCACCAGGAGTGGTTGAGCAGGTACATGCATGGAGCTCAGACACGGGGACTTTCTGGAAGTTCAGCATCAGGGATCAGTCTGTTATTGACTTGGCAGAGCCTTGAGCCAGTATGTTTCCACTAGCGAGAGCCTCACTGACTGTACAAGTCTGTGTGTGTGTGTGTGTGTGTGTGTGTGTGTGTGTGTGTGTGTGTGTGTGTGTGTGTGTGTGTGTGTGTGTGTGTGTCCGGACCAAGCGCTGTATGCTCTGTAGACCAGATGGGTGGCCAGGCCCCAGTTGATTTCTGTTATGACAATTGAACTCATTTGAACCATTCAACCCTTCTCTCACGTTCTCTCTCAAACACACACACGCACGCACACACACACACACGCACACACGCACGCACACACACGCGCGCACGCACGCACGCACGCACGCACACACACACACACACACACACACACATACATACACAGAGTACGCACCCACACAGGCACGCACATACAAGATATTTCAAAGCTGACTCCCCTCCTTCCGTTTTTCTCTTCTTAAGTATCATTATTATTATTAGCTTGTTTAAAATGCAAATGTATGTGCGAAGCAGCTGGCGAGAAACAAGAGACCACCCAGCCGGTAGAGAGCATTGTGTTGACTGCAGATAAGCTGTAATGGAGTGTCAGGGGAAATCCCCCCCCCCCCCACACACACACACACACACACACACACACACACCCACCCCCGTCTCAGACGGACGGCTGTGCGTAAAGCCTCACAAATAATACAGGAACGAAACAACAATACCCCTCCACCCTCCACCCCTCCCCCTGTTTACCATCACCAAATCTCTCCGTATGTACGCACGCGTTCGTCAATAAAAACAAAACAACACACGCAAGGGTCCCTTTGAAGCAACAAAGCCGTCGACCCTATTGACAAGAATTCTAATTGATCTTAATTGACGTAGTGACAATAGGATGGGGAAGGGGCTCTGGAGTAGAACAAACAGGGTTCAGCTGTTGACCCGGTGAACGGGGGTCAAGCTGTCAACAGTGCAGTGGTATCGGGGTCAACATGGCGTCCAGAGTTATGTGGAGTACGGTATGAAACGGTGGAAGATATATGACTTCAGATCAATATCACGTGTTGCAATGCGACACGTTGTGAGCTTGTAGCTCGGCTATTTTCCATATTTTGTATGTCAAGGATAATACAGGCTTAAAGGACGACTTCACCCATTTTCGACCTGTCTTCGTATAATTGGTCCTCACTAATGCTCATGATAAAATGGTGCAGTTTTTTTTCTACTCGTCTGTGGCTCATATGGGCTGTGGACACTTCAGAAACACGCCTACCGGTGACATCATCGTTAGGCAGTTTTTTTCTTTCAAATGTTTTACTTCCTAGGAATAGAAATTGGTTCTAAATTTCGTTTTATTATTATTTTCTGTCAATTGCCAAGGCCCTAGCTGGAAGATACCCGATCAACACAAGGGCCATGTGTAAACCATACTAGCCACTTAAAGCTGCAGTATGTAACTCTTCTACCCCAGATTTCTACCCGTTTTCCTGCTTAAGTGCTGATTTTCTTTTATACCATTGAGCTAATAGAGCCTGCCTGCTTGCTCAGGGGATAAATTGAATCTTCGTATACACCCCCCTTATAAATTGTATAAGCTATATTGTATCAACATTCTCTACCATACAGATTGGACAAAATGTTAATTTATTCATTAAAAAAGTTACATAGTGCTGCTTTAAGCCCTATTCCAACAAGCTCGTGAGGTTATAGATCAGCACTTTTTTTTATTTTATGTTTCAGGTATTTTTATAATGTAAAAAAAAAACAAGAAGGAATTTTTTGCCTATATTGACACGCCTAAAACAGGGCCACCGGCGTGAAAGTGGTTGATTTTAGAGATCATGTGTGTTCCACTGTAAGCCAGCGTCCAGCGGTGACCTTACTGCTAAGATGCTTTGTGGGAACGTGAGCCAGGACAAGACGCGTGTTAACAAACACTGAAAACAGATGTCCAAACGCTGCAAAGTGTTTGATTTGTTGTGCCAGAGCAACTGGAGCGTTTCATTCATAAATGAGTAATCCAGAATGTGGGGGGAGAAAAACGTGACACCCATTGTAATCAAATCGAATAATGAATACTATACAAATAAAATGGGCTTACACGTGTAAATTATAACACTTTGTTGCTGTCGGGCAGAAACCCCTTATCTCCATATTTCGACTTGTGTTTTTTCCGTAAATTAACGGCTTACTTGATCACACTATAGCGTCACACAAAAGCATCAGAGGTAGCAGATCTGCAAGCTCGAAACCTTGTCAATCTGCTACTTATGCTATTTTGGAATTTGAATCCTGAAAAGTATTTCCACCCGACAGAGACGACTTTCAAAGATGGGCAATTTTCCTGTGAGAAAGGATCCCTGGCTAATGAGCCAAGTATGCCTTAATGCATTATAATTGCCCTCTATGACTAAAAAATTAAAAACACCTTAAATAAATATTATATTTATTTTAGAAATAGTTCACTTTTACTCAACAGGGACAACGCCCGTCACAAGTTGATGATGTCATTTGTCCATGTGTGGTCCAGCCCTATGGAATGTTATTAGCATGTCCTAATAAAAAACAACTTAATACTTCCTATGGTTAATATGAACATCAAAAAAATATTTTAAATATGTTTTATTAGCATATGCATTCCATACATTCCATAGAGCTGGACCACACATGGACAAATGACATCATCAACCTGAGACGGGTGTTGTCCCCCTTCAGTAAAAGATTAACTATTTCTAAAATAGATAAAATACTTAAGTATTTTGTATGTATTAATTAAGGCATATTTGGCTTATTAGCCAGGGATACTTTTAACAATTTTGCACTCAAGATGGAATATATAGAATTGTATCGGCATCAATAGATAGTGTCAGTATTCTGCATGATGGCGGACTTAAAGTGGCGATGAAACCGTAGGCTGATTTTGTAGTTTGTTTTCCAGTTAAGGTTAAAAGAACTACAACAGGGTAAAAAACATGGCAAGGAGCACAGTTACAGCTAATGAAAATAATAATGGGTGGGTTAGATTTAGCTGTGTAAATGTGCATTGAAAATGTTATATATATCAAAGGTTTGCACACATTTTCAAGATAAAAAAAAACAGATCTACAAGTTCTGTGCTTGTATATCGTTATATTATTTTTGAATAGCCAAAGTATAAATTATGGATAAAGTGGTTCAAATGATTGTGATGCTGTATTTACAAATTTAGCTGGGGACCCCCTGGAACCCCCCAAGGACCACTTTGAGAACCACTGGTCTACAGTGGTTCTCAAAATGGGGTCCAGGGACCGCCAGGGGTCCTTGAGGAGTAACGAGTCTGTAACTCCAAGAGTGTACAAATGGAACCAAATGGACCCTTACTCTCGGAGTTAGGAGTTTACAGTATAGGCCAGGGTTCCAGAGATAGAAAATTGTATCAAATGGGGTCTGTGGCCAAATGTATAACAAGCTGGAAATTCGTCTAGGAAAAGTCCGCACTCACAATATCATTTTTCTTTGAATTTGTTTTATTTACCGCAGCAGCAGTCTCTGACAATCGGACGCGTTTCAGCTACTCAGGCCTTAGTTGAAATTTTAAAGTTTGATAACCACTGGTCTACACCTCATTTGGCCAAATGGAAATATTCATAAGTAATAAACCAATAACAACAAAAGTGCCTCGCCTTGATTTGATTTATATTTTCAATCATGATCCAAGTTCAGGAACGTCTCACTTTCACCTCTACCTCAACCGGGCAATTTCAATCTTCAGGGACCAGATCAGACCTACTGTATCTGCTGAAGCGTGTGAGCAAAGACTCCATTTTCTATGGCAGGAAATGTGTGTTCCAACATGGACCGCTCCTCCTGTATTTTCTAGTGTCCTCCTTCAGTTGTTGGTCCTGGCCTGCAGCCAACGTGTGTGTGTGTGTGTGTGTGTGTGTGTGTGTGTGTGCAGAATGTGTACTGTAAGTTGTGGGGCCACATCAGGGTATTAGTACAGTATGTGTGAGAGTGGAACTGAGCATAGCGGACAAGAACAACGAGCCATGAACATGACCATCACGTGTGTGTGTGTGTGTGTGTGTGTGTGTGTGTGTGTGTGTGTGTGTGTGTGTGTGTGTGTGTGTGTGTGTGTGTGTGTGTGTTTGTATTACTATACTTGTGAGTGCCAGATGTCCCCACAAGTATACTAGAATTTGAGAAATAAGCATTGTGATGACCATTTTCCTGGTTCTCACAAGAGAAATTGTTGTTTTAGAGTTAGAGATTTACAATTCAAATTCAAATTCACGTTAGGGTTAGGATTGGGATTACACATTTAGAGATTAGGTTTAGGAGTTAGGGTTGGAGTTATCCCTGATTTATACAAGTTGCGCGCTGGTATTGTGCACCGAAAAATAGCACAAGCTCGTAGATGGGCTATTTTCCGGCTTTAGGCTTACGGATAAAAATGGCAAAAGAATCAAAATGGCATTCACAAAATTGCCATCCTAAAATGTTGATTGTCCTCACAAGTATAGTAATACAAACGTGTGTGTGTGTGTGTGTGGATACAGTTCTTGGAAAAAAGGAACATGTTGACCGTTTGTCTTTTCTTAAGTACAGTACATGGTTTCACACAGACTACAACAGACACACACACACACAAACACACTTACGGCGGGGTGACAGAGTGCACTGGCTGAGCTCAGATGAACCAATGGCAACCTGGGGAAGCAAGAATGTAGTATGGCGCTGGTCCAACGGAGGCCGTCAGAGTCCTCAGCAGGCAACCCCGGTTGTCTTAGTGAACATTAGTGCGAGAGCGTGTGAGAGTGTGTGGGAGTGTGTGCACCCGCTCGCTCGCATGAAGACAGCCTGCTCGGGCTGGTAATTGTGCAACTGTACGAGCAGTGTGTAATTTTACAGACAGTTGGCGATGGATTTGTGTGAAATGTATGCGCTGCCTATACGTTTTTTTGTGTAATTCTAGCCTTTGTGTGTGGCGGGGTTTGTGAGTGCACATCTTAGCGAAACCTCAGAGAAAGACTATAGTTTTTATGTGTGTGTGTGTGTGTGGGTGTGTGTGTGTGTGAGGCCCAGGTCCTTTCTTTCTTAAGATTCGCCACGCTGCTAATAGCTATTAATAGTGGGGTTGTCTGCGGAGCGCAGAGCTTCCATGGCTGGCCCCGACCCAAGCAGACTGGAGTGTCAAGGCGCGTTCTGTCGCCTCCGTACTGCACTGGCTGCCAGGCTCCCAGCCTTGCTCGTACGAATCCAGAACGGCTCCTAGCGGCCCTCACAACACTACCCATGGCTCAGACCCATCACTGAGACACTGGTCTCAGTTGGAGATGGAGAATGATAATGGGGAACATGTTGGCATGGAGAAGGAGGAAAAAAAAAAGGCCTGCACTTCTCCAGTGGTGACTCACACTGTGTGCTGTACTGTATGTCCATCAGTGAAATGTTAGAAGTTGCCGTATTACTGGTGTACTGTATAAGGGGCGCATCATTTGCTTTCACATTTAAAGGAGGAGTTCACCCAAAAAATAAACATTCTTTTTTGTTTTTGTGGCTAATAATTAGATTTTGTCTCATACCGGCTAATGTATTCGGTAGGAGACACAAAGTAGATTATTTGTGTCTCCTACCGGAAATACACGCGGTCATCAAATTATTGTCTTCGGAATGCCACAAAAACAAAAAAGAATCAATGAAATCAAGGCTTCATGGGGTGTGTAATTGATAGAAAATAAGTAATTTTTGGGGTGAACTCCTCCTTTAAGCTAAAAATTCAGGTCTTTTATTCTTTATTTCTTCCACTGAATGTTTTTAGCAGATTCAGCAGATTTTAGATTGACACTTATAGACACTAATTTCCTGTAAAAGAAAAAAAAAAGAATGCAGTTATCTCACCTGCCTTTTCGAAAAGAAGTTTGGACGTCAGAAGGAACATGTATACATTACGTCTATATATCGTTGCTGTCGGGCAGAAACCTCTTATCTCCTTATTTTAACTTTTTGTGTTTTATCGTAAATGAATGCCCTATGTGATACATACTAGAGCGTACAAAAGCAGCAGATCTGCAAGCTGTAGATATGCTACTTTTTCAATTTTTCAATTTGAATCCTGAAAAGTAACAGTTTTGGACATATGAGGTTTCCACCCGACAGAGGCGATATGGCAACGCATTGTGAGCTTGTAGATCATCTATTTTTGCTTTAAAAAATGTTTAAGGGTATATAATTTGCCTCTGCATCGGTTAAGTAATACCATATTAAATTAAGATAATTCATAACCGTTTGGGTGGAAACAGAATTCAAATTCAAAAATGGCAAAAATAGCAGATTGACAAGCTTGCAGATCTACTATTCTTTATACTTTTGTGTGACTCTGTGATCAATATATATATATATATATATAAATAATAATGTGTGGTTGTCACAAAATCACACCTTGGCTTGTCCCCCGCGGCACACCAGTGTGCCTCTACACACTGTTTGGGAACAACCGGATTAATCCATAGATTATAATAGATCCCATCTGTGAGGTTATTCTGGCGATAAATGAAACCAATCAGATATACAGTCGGTACTGTGTCTGCTTTCTGCAGTGGTGGACAAATTACAGATACTTCTGGTCAAATATATTACTCAACTACAAGTGAAAGTTGCTTTGTCATATTTGTCCTAGAGTTAGAGTGTTGGAAAACCTGCCTTTAGAAGGTTCCAAAGTACAACTTTACGAAGTACATTTTCTTTTTTAACATCAATGCATTGCTGTATTGAAATTGATGTTTCCGAAAACATTCAAGTATCCAAAATATTAAAATACCAAAAAAAAAAAAAGTACTTTCAGTACCGTATTCATGTAAATGTACTTAGTTAGTGTCCACCACTGCCTGGCTCACATACAACATGACTGTACTGGATAAGAGCATCTGCTAAATGCCTAGATTGTAAATTACACTGCGTTTGAGTGTGCAGTCTTGCTTTCTGCTCTGTGAGCCTGGGGGTTGTGCCAGTATTTTCTACTCACAGGTTTCTACTCATCCTACGCCGATCCCTAAAAATAAAGCATGATGTCACCGTGTGGATTCCAAACATGGACTGCAGTAGCAGAAACAGGGTCATGTGTGCAGTGCACTCGACTAATGCAGCGACGAACGAGGGGGGAAGGGGTGGGGTGGGGGGGGGGGGGGGGGTGTGAGTAAGAGAGAGAGAAAAAATGAGGAGAGCGGAGGGCCATTTAAAATATTCAACCCCCCTTCCATTAACCAACCATGTAAGGATGAGAACATGACCTGCACTGTACAAGAGAGAGAGAGAGAGAGATGGTGCACTGTGGGAGTGGAGCTCTTTCATCCTGCAGCCTCCTCTTAAATCCAGCTCAGCATTTTCTTCAACGACGTCATCTCTTCTCCACGATCGCTACCCTCCTCACATACTGCCTTCACCTCCATCCTCTCTCTCTCTCTCTCTCTCTCTCTCTCTCTCTCTCTCTCTCTCTCTCTCTCTCTCTCTCTCTCTCTCTCTCTCTCTCTCTCTCTCTCTCTCTCTCTCTCTCTCTCTCTCTCTCTCTCTCTCTCTCTCTCTCTCTCTCTCTCTCTCTCTCTCTCTCTCTCTCTCTCTCTCTCTATTCTCCCCTTCCTTCTGCATCTTCTTCTCATCTTGCGCGCACAAAGCGCCTCTCACCGGCCTGCGCTCGTCTTACCCCCATATCCTCTATCTACCCCTCTGTAACGAGCCCTTTGTTAACATGCTTCACATCGATCATCGTAACTCTGCAACGAGCACCCCCCCCCCCCCTCACTCCCTTCCCCCCCCGAGGAGTGTCCTGTCATCCGAGTTAATTTGGGACAAGATGTAATGTCCTCCATGGTCCCCATCGTCCAGTCACCCCATTCAAGACAGCATCTTCCGACAGGCAGAGGGGGAGAACACTGTGAGAACAAAAGACGGACCGGGACGTACTGAACAGGGGGAAACGCATTATGCTCACAGCTTTTTTTTATTGGGTATGAGGAGAAGGCAGAGGAAAGGGAGTTTGCAGGGGTGGAGGTGGGGGTGGGGGGCTATTGCTTGGCAAACGCCGGCGCTAGATTTCCCAACTTTCATGTGGGGTCTGTTCAGGCGGTGAGGAGAGCGGACAGGAATTCGGTCTCCGTTCAAGCAGCTGTTCCTCTGGAGGTCCAAAAAGGAGCAAGTGAGCCGAGGAGCCACGGAGAGACTAATACACGCCAAGCAGCCGAGGAGCCACGGAGAGACTAATACACGCCAAGCAGCAAGAGACAGAGACAGACAGAGAGAGAGAGAGAGAGAGACAGACAGACAAAGAGAGACAGAGAGTGAGGGAGAGAAAGAGAAAGGCTGTGCTAAGGGGAGGTTTGTTTTGTTCTAAATCAAATTGTTTTATAGCGACGCAGGGGGCGAGCGCTTCCAGGCAGAGTACAACGAGGCCAACAGGATCAATATTGACATTCTCTCCTTAGTGATAGCGGTGTTGGCTGGTGCCAGGTCAGCGACTGGCCGCTGGAGGAGCAGCCCGGCATTAGTGGTCACGGTTGGGGGACACTTACTGTAACCCTCGGCCTCTCCGCACACAATGGAGGGTCTGAGTGAAGCCCAGTTAAAGTTCCTTCAACCCCCCCCCCCCCCCCCTACATGGGCCCTATTACCGTAAGAGCACACAGTCCTCAAGTGGCCCGACTCAAACACAGATCATTACTTTGTCAAAACAGCTACCAGACCACATTGGCACGCGCACACTCAGACTGTTACGTGCGGTGCTGCTTGAGGGGTGTTTTTTTGTGCCCGGCATTCTCCAAACGCAGCAGCAGCAGGCCGCGGGAGATGAGGTGATGAGAAAAAATGTGAGCAAGGCAGAGCACTCTTTGACAAGTGAGCTTTTTATTTGTTTGTTTTTTCACTCAAACAGTACTTACAAATGTGACTAAATTCACTGCCATGTCCCATAAGTTACACAAACACGCACGCATACAGTTTCTTCAGAGGAGCTTTTCAGAGTGAAGAGAGTAGAGGCTTTGCTCCCGCCAAAAAAAAGAAAAAGTGGGACGGAACGCTCCAGCGAAATTCCACGTTGTTGCTTTATTGAAACAACATCTCAATTGTTGTTTACCTAAAGTGGTCAATTAATCCAAGGCAAACTCATAAAAGAGGAAAAGGGGGCTTGCGGGTTGTTGAGGCGGCGCGGTCCAACTGGCTACGTGTCAACGGGGGTACGAGGGATCCCACACCAACAACATCCACCAGCCTGCAGGAGAGGGGGGAGGATGGGGGGGGGGGGGGTGCCAGTGGAACAGGAGGCGCAGAGGAAGGAAGATGTGATGGAGAAGAAGGTTGTGATGAAGAGTCAGAAATAAGCAGAAGAAGAATGTAATCTGCAGGAAGAGGTAAAGAAGATGAACAGATGGAGAGGAACCGAGATGGGAGGGGCGGAGGTAACAAAGACGAGTTTAAAGGAGAGGAAAGAAGGGAAGGAATTGAGGAGGGCAGGAAGAGGAGCCCGAGGAAGGTAAGAAGAGGAGTGCAAGGAAAGGGAGTTGGGTGGCGGAATAGGAGGAGCAGAAGGGGAGAGGAGGAGAGGAGGAGGGGTCATCTGAGGTGATGGAGGTTCGGCACGGTGGGCTGGTCTCTACAAACATGGACCCGAGCCACTCTCCTCCTACTGTGGTTCTGTTCTGGCTCCGACTACTGGACTGCAGCCTCTCTCACACTCACACACACACACACACACACACACACACACACACACACACACACATGCATCTCCAGTCTCTCAATCACACAATACACACACCCGCACGTGCGCACGCACACAAACACACAAATTCATTTATATGTTTTACCATTCACACACACACACACACACACACACACACACACACACACACTTGGACTAATGTCTTACACAAACAGAATTTGCAAATGAGATCACGCCGTAAATCAATAGATCACCGAGTCACGCCGTAAATCAATAGATCATCTGTGCACGCGCGCGGCCACTCTCGGGTCAGCGGGTTCAGTTTCAGAGTCCGAACCAGTCGGTGACCCCTCCTCGGGTGGGGTCGGGTTTCTGACGCTGCTTCTCGTCCTCCATGAACTTCTCCTGCAGGGCCTCCATGGAGCCCTCCTCCAGCGCCGCGTCCTTCGCCGGGAAGAGGTCTGGGAAGCTGAACGTCTGGCCCTGGCCCTGGATGGACGGAGGGATGGATGGATGGAGGGAAGGAGGGATGGATTGATGGAGCCCAAAGGGCAAGGACAGAGACAGAGACAGACAGAGAGAGATGGAGTGATGAGTAGAAATAATTAACCACTTAAGGCTATTCCAAAGACGCTCAAAAATAGCCGATCTACAAGCTCACAATGAATATTAATATGAATTAATTGATTAATAATATACATTTTCGCCTACCATGCCCAAAATAAGTGACACTGGGGGGTTTAATGTGGTTAACATACTCCACATTACCAACCATACTTTGTCTGGACAGAAGTTCTCTGATAAGACGTGCCTCTGTCTACATTTGATTTAGATTTAGTTTTTAACCCATTAAGACCTGGAACTGTGTCATTTTTAGATTTGAGCTAAAAAGCATTATTTTACACTTTTGGCTATTAAAAAATAGCAGATATACAAGCTCATAGCATACCGAGTGCCGCGCTATGAGCTTGTAGATCTGCTATTTTTGAAAAAACGTGAAAATGTGTGCAAATCTTTTAAATATATATATTTTTAAAGCGAACATTTTTAACTCAAATCTTTGTTTCTGGGGGGTCCCTGGAACAAAATATTTTGATGGGGGTCAGCGGCCAAATACATATAATTTTGGGGGTCCTTGACATGAAAAGGTTTGAGCACCACTGATATAGAAACATACGTTTTTCAGAATACTGTTGAGATTTAGGAGACATGTAGAATCGGCTTCAGGTCTCAATGGGTAACACAGTGGGATGGATTCACCGGCGGCCTCCTGCAGGTCATGTGTGAACGAGCCAACGTGTTTTTAAACCTTTCCTCTCTCTCTCTCTCTCTCCATTTCCCACAGCGGTGCAGCGAGGAGGAGGAGGAAGAGGATGATTTGGAATTCAGGCCACCACTGCCCCCCCTCTCTATATCTCTCCTCCAGTTACACAAACGCGCCGCTCTCTCCCTCTCTGGCATTCGATTTCTCGTACTCTCTCTCTCTCTCTCTCTATCTCTCTCACACACACACACACATTCAATATCTCTTCTCTCTCTCCATTTCTCTGGTCTTCATTTATTCAGAAGCAGAAGATGGTATCCATTATTTAGTCCGAACCAGCCCATCTCTGGCCGTGCCTAATGCATCACTAGACCCCAGCATAGAGTCTGTTATCAGCCTGCCACACACACACACGCATGCACATGCATACGCACACACGCACACACACACACACGCGTAAGAGTGCAAGCATAATTATACACATATCATTGATTATACCTCTTTGTCTCATATCTATCTCTCTATCTATCTAGAGCCTACATCGCAGCTTAGGATTAGATTCCCGTCCTTTTGATTAGCGTTTCGGCATTTCCGATAAATGCAATATAATGGAGTACGGATGATGTCATGAGTTCTTTGCGCAACTGGGTGGGAACCCTTAAAAAGGCAGGAACAAATCTTCTCTGCCCCAAACAGCTTATTCTGCTCTTCTTTGGTGTAGTTTGGTGGATTGGATGATTGAAGTCTATCAGTAACAAGGGTTTATCAGAGACTACCTCCAGCATTTGGGAGCAGAGAGAGAGTGGAATGGCCTGCCAACAGTCCTGACCTTAACCCAACTGAACACTTATGGGATCAGCTTGGGCGGTGCTGTTCGTGCTAAGAGTGACCAACACAGCAACGTTGGCCGACTTTGTGACAAATCCTGGTTGAGGAGTGGAATGCCATCCCCACTCCCACAGCAGCACTCCCACTGTGTGACTGACCAGGCTGGTGACCAGCGTGATTAGGGAGGTGCCAGCCAGACTGTTGTGGCTGTGTGTATGGTTCTTCCACACTCCTCCTACGCTCCCGACTATGTTTGTTAAATGAAGACGTTGCAAAACTGCCAAATGTGTTGTTTCTTCCTTGTTTACTGATAGACGTCATTCATCCGATCCTACCAGACGACACCAAAGAGTGTTGTTTTGACCTTAACCCATTTAGACCGGGAAAGTATCTGTGTCATTTTAGTTTCAAAAATAGCAGATATACAAGCTCATATGAGCTTGTATATCTTTGAATATATATATATACATATATATATGTTTTAAAGCCAACATTTGTAAAAAATATTTAGTTCCAGGGACCTCCAGAAGCAAAGATTTGATATATATATATTTGCTTAAAAAATATATATATTCAAAGATTTGCACAAATGTTCCAAGATTTTTCAAAAATAGCAGATCTACAAGCTCGTACGGCGCCGCGCTACGAGCTTGTAGAGCTGCTATTTTTGAATAGCCCAAAGAAACCCAAAAATGACACAGAATGGGTTAAGAGTCAATATAGCAACAGCAGAATAATAAGCTCTTTGGCATTGGCAGAGAAGATTTGGCCGATTCTTCACTGGCACAACCCACAACATACTCAGCTGTACTGCCGTGCCGATTATGGCATATGTATTGCAGATTAATCGTCCCCAAAATAATAAAAAATCAATTGGCAATAATTGTCTTACGGGGGGGGGGGGGGGGGGTATATATCCATCTTCAGCCTTCAGGCGGGAAAATGCGGATGCACATGGGCACAGGCACACATACACTACTGTGAGCATGCACCTCCATATTACACCCACACTGTACACGAGCGAGCAGCATGCATGTACATGCATGTACACACGCTGCACACACACACACACACGCGCACGGCTTTGACAAATGGCCCCCACCGATGTGTACATGGGACGCTGAGCTGCGTTAGAATGTCTCTCATTTGTGTGACGCGACCACAGAACCAATTGTGCATTTCGGAGGTACTTTAATCCATTTAGGCCGGGAAAGTATCTGTGTCATTTTAGATTTCTTTGGCTGTGTGTGCAAGTCTTTGAATATATATTTTGTCAAGCGAACATTTGTAGCGAATATTTTGTTCCAGGGATCTCCAGAAGCAAAGATTTGAGTTAAAAATGTTGTTTCAAAAAGATGATATGTATTCAAAGGGTTAGGTAAGATGTGCACAAAATGTTTAAAATAAATATTTAAACAAATATTTTTGATTAGGCCCAAAGTATAAAATAATGGTTATAGCCCAAAAAAATCTAAAATGACACAGTATGCGTTCCTGGTCTTAATGGGTTAAAGCCACTTTGGGGGGAACATCACACAAACACATCCAGTGCACGCGCTCCAAATACTGTAAATCCGCCTGTTTGAAATTTTGTCATAAATATGCTTTGACCGCCGCAAGAATGTCCCTCGCCACAATTGTGAAATCCACCTTGTGAGATTTCACCAACTGACATTCTCCGTTTTGCCAGCCGCTACCACTCACCCAGTACTGAAAAAGAAGGGGCCGGCTTGATCCAGCAATTATCTTAGAGCATCATAGATGGGCCAGCAAACATCAGCTAAAATGATCTGAATGTAGGGTTTTTGAACTAAGACAATGTCACACAATGTACTGCCTAAAAATGTGAAATATTTTGGTTGGGGTCAGCGTGTAGGCGTAAGGAATGGTCTGGCTGTGCAGAGAATGTTACTTTGTCTGTCTCCAACCCCCAAAATACCAGGAGAAACATGCATGCATATATTACCACATAGCATGGTTCAATTCTCAAAGGGGGGACAACATCAAGTTTATGTAAACCCTAAGATGCAGAGCAGAGATGGCCTCGTCTGCACCAAAACATGCTCCTCTTTGCACCCAAAAAAACTAAACAGTAATGCTATATACTGTACTGACCACAGCAGCAGTATTGCATATGTTACTGTTTGTGTTTGTTTGTGTACGTGTGTGTGTGTGTGTGTGTGTGTGTGTGTGTGTGTGTGTGTGTGTGTGTGTGTGTGCGTGCGCGGTCCAAAGCGCATATTTGGTTTACAGGGCTGACTAGTATCGTTCCGGAGACCAAGCACAAACACGGCAACATCAATCAATAAACAACAAACAATAACAAAACAAGAGTGCCCCAAACCGAGGCACCGGGCAAGGAGGAATGGGAGCCGGCCATTGGCTGGGGCTTTAACTAATGAAAGCAATGTTTGGAAGGACACTGGGCATCCAGGAAGGAATTCCTGTGGCTGAGTTTTTCTCTCACACGCAAGTTGCCCGACGCTCACCACTACAAACATCGCCCAAACAGTAAGCACCTACTGTACCGAGTGCACTACACGCAGGTCGACAAAAAAAAAAAAAAAAAAACATTTAAGACTAGCTAAACTGTCAGAATTAAGGTCCTTACACACCGGGGCGATTTTTTCGTGCGAATAATACGCTTTTTTTTAAAACCTTATAAAGTCAATGCAAGCGTACATGGCGCGAAAAAGCGGAAAAGCGAAGCGAAAAAGCGTCTTTTAATTATTCGGAACGAGTCCGAATTTTGCGTATATTCGCCGGTGTGTAAGGACCTTTAGCACTCTACTCTAACAGCGTCTGGCAGCGCGCACACGCACACACACACACACACACACACACACACACACACACACACACACACACACAGCTAGCCTAAACATACTGTAGCTGCTTTGAATCATCTCAGATAGATATACAGTACAATAGTCATGTTTTGATTGAGACCAATCGATTGCCCTGCTCGATGGGGTTTTCTTCATTGCCGTTTTGTTTTAAAGGCATACTGTGTAACTTTGCCCTGTGTTTACAAAACAAAACAAAAACCGCCCCTCAACAAAAATATCGCTCTATACCAGCAGTTATCAGCCACTGGAGTAGTGTGGTGGTGTTTATCTGCAGAAAAAACACTGCCCTCTTGCTGTATTTTGGCATTTTCAGGTGTTTTGGTAAACAGGAACGTATTGGGGCGTTACCTTTTGAGAGCTTCCAGCCAATAACACCGCAAGGGGTGTGTCCAAAAGGATTCCATTTCAAACTGCTGTTTGAATATTTGTTAATGAAAATGCAAGCTTCCCCAGCCCCTCCCCCCTCTCTCTTTCTCTCGGACAGAGAGAGGTGGGGGGAGGGGCCAAGCTTGAATCCTTGTTTACAAACAGAAAGCTAGAGAAGTTACATGGTATACCTTTAAACATACTTTTCTACCATCTACACTACAGCATCGCCACACCCTGCTGAGGATTCTAGTGCTAGGCCAGCAAGGTTGCAGCTAGCTTACATGGCTCAAGAGTTGGGGGGTATTAACTTACAACCTGCCACCCAATCTTTAGGCATGTGGGCTACAATCAAGGCTGAGATGTCCAACCTGACTTCTCTCCACAATACCGGCCAGGAGCAGACACCAGGCTGCATCTATCCAAAACATAACTATTAGGGAAACTACTATTATTGAGTGTCAGACTGGACACAGGTCTGAATATTAGTTAGTCGATAAGCCTGGCCATTTGGCTCTCAACTCTCTGATACCAGTTTTTAGGGAGCAGCTAGGGATGAAAACTGCATAACCTTCAATCAAATGAAGGGAGTAAAAAAAACTCCTTGCTTTCTGCCCCTGCCTCGCGGTGACAACTGCAGCGCAAACCACAGAGGGCTAGCGAGGCACGGTAACACGGGAACAGAGACGGGAGCATAACCCGAGTCGAGAGGGAACCGGCTCGGCCAGGCACAGCGAGATAGCGGCTAGAACCCAAGAAAATCACCTAGAAACCACAGAGACTGCCAAGGACCTCAGTGTCGCTCGGCACTCGCCATTGAGGAACGCACAAATCCCAAATTCGATTCAAGATTCAGTGGGAGGAGGCCTGGTGGAGAGGAATGAGGGGGGGGGGGGGGGGTAATTGAGGAAGAGATGAGGAAGGAGGTGGAAGATAGCACCGCTCTGCCATGAACAGTCGGCATGGTAACAGGGGGACTACAGCGATGAGCCAAACAAGCCTCCAAGCCAGAGTGAGAGTGAATGCTGTCGCATGACAATCCCCAGTTATACGGCACTGTTGCTGGACACCTTGCGTAAACACGGCATGAAGATTAATACCGGCCTCTGAGAGCGCGATTCACAAAAACAACAAAGCCCAGAGATTGGAATCAACAAAGCACTGAGACACGTTAAACAAGTCTTCTTATTGTTGGCAGCAGGCCACACCCCGTGTGAGTGTGTGTGTGTGTTTCTGTGTCTTTGCGTCTGCCGGACACATTTCCGCAGTCAGAGAGAGTGCTGGCAGAGAGCGTTCATATTTTCGTTTGTAATGTATACATCACGCCGCAGCAGAGCAAAGCCTCTCCCCCTTGGCCTCAATGCTGCTCCGTGAGCCAAAATGAACTTTCCTGCGGGTCTGCCTCTATTTCTGTGTCCGCGCATGAGCGGCGCGCGTACATGCGAAATGAGTGATTTATGGAAAACACTGAAGACCAGACAAAAAGGACGAAAACACAGAAAGTCTGGCAAAAAAAAAAGAAGAGAAAAAAGATACAGTGCCTCCCGAAGCTCTCTGCCTGTTAGCTAGCCTGCACCCTAAACGACAAATTAAAGGACTGGCCGAGTTTCCATCGTTTTGGCATCGGCCTCGCCATGCTCTCAATGAAATGGAACCGGCATCTAGGAATATTGGGACGAAGCCCCATACTTTGAGCCATGTAAACATATGCCTCTTACGCACATGAACGAACCATTACACCCACAGTTTCCCTCTCGAAGACACAGGCAAGAAGGGGGGGGGGGGGTCAAGAAGAGAAGGCAAATGTTGTCATTGACTCTGTACCAGCCCTTCTCATTTTCCCCCCATCTGTGTGTTTATGTGTGTGTTTCCTTATTAAGCTCAAATTCGATGCCCCAGTCGGTTCCAGGAAGGAGTGTGCATCGGGTGTGCATGTGTATGTCTGCATGCGCGTGTACAAGTGTGTGTACACGTATGACAGTCAACAGTGGAGTCATCTATAAGCCCCAGAAGTAATCCTGTTTGCAGAACCAGAGAGGGAAAATCAAACGGAGAGAGAGAGAGAGAGAGAGGGAGGGAGAGAGGGAGAGAGACCGAGAGAGGGAGAGACTGAGAGGACATGGAAATAGAGATCCAAAGAAAGACGTGTGACCTTTTTTGTTTTCTGCTCTGTGACAGTCTGAGCATGCAGCCACTACACTCAAATAAAAACAGAGGGGGGAAGAAAAGAAAAAATCTCCATATTGAACAGCAAAAGAATGTTGTTTGGAAAAATGTGTGTCCAGCAGGCTTGGAAATGCAAAGTGAAATCACCATTATTCATAAGGTCAGATTATAGTAGAGAAAGACATTGGCTTGATGTGTTTAAAATGCCTTTGATGAAAACAAGGAAGGTGCCAGTACAGCGCACGTCGCTTTTCCACGGAGCGGGAGATGAATAGAACATTGTGGTGTGTGCATGGGCTGGCAGCTGAGGACACAAAAGGCTGATTCAACCTGCCGCTCTGAGAGCTGCACTTACGGTGCAAGACTGGACTGGACTGGACCGAGACCAAGAGACGGACATGATCGGGCCCAGACATGGACATGTGACAGACAGTGAGGATGCTTTTTGCCTCCATCTGTGGTTAATGACAATCCAGCGGGCTACAAGAATGCGCTACTGACCTCAAGGACAAAAAAAAAGAAGCCAATCTGACATCCAAGAGGTAATTGAACTGCAGGCTTTGTAGTTGTAGTTTTGAGTTTTATTTTACATCTGCTGCACCGAGTTCTTTTCTCTCAGTAACCCAAACGGACAGAATGCAATTGGTCTTCCTGGAATCAGATCTTATCCCCTCTCAGAATGACAGTAGCCAGGAGGAGTGACATTTTTATTACTTTCGAGACAGGTGCGCGGGTTCGGACAAAGTTCCGCCGCAAAATCGTAACGTAAGCGCCTTCAAATGGCAACTTCCATTCAGAATAAAGAGACAAGAAAAACACATTGTAAGGCCCTCATGTGCGCACCTAGGATCACCTTTCTTTTTCCTCCTCATCATCACTCAGAAGTTAAATCGGATTTGACTTTGCATCTGCGAGGGGTAACCGCGCTACACTGGCCGTACTGTACTTGAGCTGTGTGTACTGTAATGTGACTACACCCCCGGGTGACCACACTTCAACTGTGTTCAGTCACGGAGAAACTCGCGATGCGGCCACCTGCTGGGAGCCTTAAGACGCCGTTCCAAGTGGTACCAAAACGCAAACGTAAACTTGTTTGCTGTGAGGTGGGAATGAATTGTAGGCCTTTTCCAGGGGTGACATTTGGGTCCCAGAGGGATGGCCATTGCCACCCCCTAGCGTTCACATTTAACCACAAATTAAATTAGTTCATGCCTTATTTTCTCCACTTTTTTTGGGCATCTTTAATCTGGTTTTAGATCGGCACTGAGTGCATCCCAATCAATGCCAGTCCATCTACATGTCACGTGTTTTCTAGTCTGTAACCATACATCAATTTGATTTCTTTTTTTATAGCGATAATAGCCGATCTACAAGCTCACAACGCGTTGTGGATGGGTTATTTTATCTATGTTTTTCTCTTAATTGGGCTTAACTGATTCACTGTCAAGAACGACTTCTGACGAGACGTCGTCCAAACGCCCACACACCGCAGCCTGTGTGTGAATGATCCAAGCACCACCGGACCCCCGTGCGTGTAATGAGCCGATCTCCGTGAGGAAGGAGGTCAAAGAGAATATTCCCTGATTTCTCAAAGGTACAGTAAAATCGCCGTTTTCGCAAGCAAGGGGACGGTAGATGATGTTTTAACTCTGGCAGTCAATGAGTTAATTGGTCCCTTTTTGTGCCACCCTCCAGTTTCTTTCTGAAACGACGGCTCTGGGCCTTTCTGACGAGGCCAAGGGACAAGTTCAGTCCGTGTGCCCCGAGGAGGAGGAGAGCACTCCACCCCGGGAGCAAGGGGGGGGAGATAGAGACATCCTGAGAGCAGCCAATAAAGATCAGCCAGATGTGGGTGGGTGTAAGAACAGAGGGACTGCGGTCACGTCTCTTCTGGGCTCTACACTGATGGGAGAGAGGTGTTGACGATGCGGTCGCACTCCCATGCGGCCGAGGCGCATGCTGTGGTGGCCCGTGTGGTGCTGCAGCGGTGGAACAGTAAAAAAAAACCTGCTGAAGCCGAGGGAACAGGAGGGCGACGCGAGCACTGTCCCGCTGTGAGCCGTGTGTGTGTGTGTGTCTCATTGTCTCATCATCATCAAAGTAGGCGTGTCATGGGTTATGTCTTAATAAGAAAACATTCATTGAAAGGGAGCCTGTTAGGATAATTACCCGTTTTTTCAAATGCAGTTAGGATTTATTTTAGTATACAGAGCATAACGTTATTGTCGGCAAAAGTATCAAAAGTGTTTCGAGCTTGCAGATCTGCTACTTTTGCTATTTTTGAATTTGAATCCTGAAAAGTAACTGTGTTGGACGTGTGAGGTTTCCACCCGACAGAGACGATAAATTGATTTATATTAAAGCTATGCTCCATGCTGCTTTGTCCTGTCACTGCAAAGGTTTTGTTAGCATTGGTAGGTTATATTTTCGGCCATCTGGATCCATTCCGTGGGACAAAATGACATTGTGTTTATGTGTTGAGGTGACGGCTGTTATTTCATATTAAAAATCAATTATTCACAGGGAAAAGTCCCAATAATTGATGTTTAAAAAGGCCTATACTTAATTCCGTTAGTGCCAAAAAACACATGGATTCAGTAGGTCCCCTGGAATTCTATTCAGTGTGGAAAAGCTCATGGAACCATGTTTAGACCGTCGTGTGACCCAGAAACTTTCCACTGGGGTCTGTTGAGGTGAATAGAACTACACAAAAGACACTACTACAAAATCCGTTTGGAATTGAATGAAACACTGGAATTAATGATCGGCCAAATCATGGTTATAAATCAACGTCGATCAATACTTTTAAATGAGGAATCTTTCAGTCAATGTATTCACCAATAAGCTGCAACTGACATGCCTGCCGAATGCAGATTTGTTTGAACTAAATATCAACCTGGCATCCCCAGTATTTTGGGCAGCAAATACAAATACACTCAAATATAACATCGCATCATGATGTGTTGTCAGCTCGTATATCTGCTATTTTCACTATTTGTTGTACGTCAAAAAAGAAAATATATACGTATACATATGGCTTAAGAAAGTATGGGGCTGATATATTGGTTTGGCGAAATATGGCTCTAACCCTAGAAGAGATGCCGACTGATTGTAAACAGTTCCTGCTGCCAGGCCCTTGGGTGGGCCATGCTCTCACTCACACACGCACGCACGCACGCACGCACGCACGCACGCACGCACGCACGCACACACGATTCTCTGCCCCTGTGTGCCTCTTGTCCAGACATCTCGGTCCAACCATTCCAGGAATAGGACAGAACGAGGAGACAGACGGGGGAGGAAGGAGTTCACAGAGGAGAAAGTACTTCTACCAGGGGAGAGACATGAAAGCACACTGCTGATCTCACACAGAGAGGACAAACTCTGATCTGATCTTTTTAACATTCAATTCAATAACAATTCAACCAGGTGATCCGACAAGAATCAAAGATGTCTCCTTTAGCTGACTTATCACT
>NC_137610.1:26347771-26397771 GCF_963280865.1 Gymnoscopelus braueri
GAGAGAGAGAAAGTGAAAGAGAGACAGAGAGAGTGAGAGAGAGAAAGAGTGAAAGAGAGATGGAAGGACAGAGAGAGAGAAACGTTGCCACCTAGTGTCAGTCAAACAGAGGGGACGGACAGACAGAGTGGTCCTCAGCTAAAGGCCTCTCTCTCTCTCGCTCTTCCCTACCCAGCTTTGCTGTGTCACAACCCTTCCAATGGTTGTGACCCAGTCCCTCTAACCAACCCCCCAGTCCCCCCCCCTCCTCCTCCTCCTCCTCCTCCTCCTCCTCCTCCTCGACTGTGGAAGGTGTAGAGAAGTGATTCTCAACCTGCGGGCCGAGGCCCACTGGTGGGCAGTGATGATACTGAAAGTGGGCGCCCAAATAATTGGCAAAACACTTAAGATTTTAATGATAATATTAAAATAAATAAATATATATTTAATATATAAAAAAAGGTCATGGTATTTTGTCTTTAAAACCTTGAAAAGTGAGCTTTCATTGTGATACCAATAAATAATAATATAAGTATACTATGTTGGTCCCGTTGATCCAAGCCGGAACACAATCGACTGATTGATCATTCAAATAAACATGCTCTGAAAATGCACACAGCCAAGTTACGCGGTCAGATGGGTGGGCCGCGAACACTTTTGAGATGCGGGGTGGGGAGGGGGGGTGGGGTAGAGGAGAGAATACGGGAAAAGGAGCAGTCCAAATGAAGCTGCCACTTTACTCCACACGTGTTGGTCCAACCCCATATCTTGTTTTGCCCTGCGGTTGTCGGACACAAATTGCTTCGGGCGTTAAGCAATCCGATTGGTGCTGTCGGTCTAGGGGGGGGGGGGGGTTCGATAACAACCACCCCCCACGTCAGACACCTTGACACCTTATTTACTTCTCGAGGAGAAACCTGGCAACCAGGGTCTGCAAACAAAAACACTAAGTTACTGGCGACCAAACCAGTGTGTGTGTGTGTGTGTGTGTGTGTGTGTGTGTGTGTGTGTGTGTGTGTGTGTGTGTGTGTGTGTGTGTGTGTGTGTGTGTGTGTGTGTGTGTGTGTGTGTGTGTGTGTGTGTGTGTGTGTGTGTGTGTGTGTCACAGGGGTGTAAATGCCACCACAAGAATAGAAACTCCAGAAAATTGGTGACTAGTGAGTGCCATTTTCTGGACCTCATTAGGAGAAGGGCTATATTTAGGGGTGAGGGTTAGAATTAGAGGTTGGTTAAAGTTAGGGGTGAGAGTTAAAGTTGGCATGTAGCGGTGAGGGTGAGGGAACCAGTGTAAGTAAACAGACAGTCCTCACACGTATAACAAGCATGTGTGTACATGTGAATTTGTGTTCCCTGTGTGACACACAGCCAGACAGGAGCCCTATCCAACGACAACGGACAAACAACTAACAATACAACGCGTTTTGTGTCCCAGAATTGTCCCTAAAGCCATGTGACCTGCTTTCATATTCCAGCCTTATGTAAGAACATAATTTAATGTAGGGGGCTCGGTTAAAATATTTACTGTGTGTGTGTGTGTGTGTGTGTGTGTGTGTGTGTGTGTGTGTGTGTGTGTGTGTGTGTGTGTGTGTGTGTGTGTGTGTGTGTGTGTGTGTGTGTGTGTGTGTGTGCTCAAGATCGTGACTGCCGTGTTTATCATCGACAGAGTGAAATCATCGGTTATGATTGTGTATACATAACGTTGCTGTCGGGCAGAAACCTTGTAACTCCAAATTTAAACTTTTTATGATTTTTCCTCCCATAAAGGAATGCCCTACTTCATCATACAGTGTCACACAAAAGTAGAAAAAATAGCTCTACAAGCTCAACGTTCTACAAGCTCAACGTTCTACAAGCTCCACATTGTGAGCTTGCATATGTGGTATTTTTGGAAATGATTGATTTAACAAGAGGTTAAATAATATCAACAATTGATCGATTGGAACACAGGTTCTTTCTTTAATGGTTTTTGGACATATGAGGTTCCCACCCGACAGCCACGATAACTAACTTCATCATGACATCTATCGGCCAGTGTCATGACAACACCTTGGACCATCTGGATGCCTGCTCTCCTCTCCGCAACTACAATGTTTTTACCCATCGCTTGCTCCCCTACTTCAGAAAGAGAGAGGGGCAAGAGAGAGACAGAGAGAGAGAGACAGAGAGAGAGGGGGAAGAGAGAGAGAGGGGGGAGAGAGAGAGAAAAGAGAGAGAGAGAGAGAGAGAGAGGGGGGAGAGAGAGAGAGAAAAGAGAGAGAGAGAGAGAGAGAGAGAGAGAGAGAGAGAGAGAGAGAGAGAGAGAGAGAGAGAGAGAGAGAGAGAGAGAGAGAGAGAGAGAGAGAGAGAGAGAGAGAGAGAGAGAGAGAGAGAGAATGACACTCTCCTCTGGGCACATGAAGTGAGCTATTGTCTATAGATAAACATGGCAGAATGGGCTTTGGGTGGAAATTTATATGACCACACCCTGCAAAAAATATATATTTCTAACCACGCTTTCTAGACACGCCGGCTATTTTTAGATGCGCCGGAGTGCACCTAAACAACCATTTTGTGCTTTCGCTGAGACTGTTGTGATGTTAACTGCAAGAATTCACAACACTGTTATGGTAACAGCCATTAAAAAAAGAATGGGAAGGGAGAAAAACAGTAACATCGCTGCTAGCCAGTTTGCTTTGCTTTGCACAGTAGCATATATGTTTGTATATAAATCCCTTTCCCATAGTAAAATCCATATCCGTGTTCATTTTTAGGGGGTGTACAAATAGAACCGATGTGGTTCCATGTGTACACCCTCCGAGTTAAATGAACACCAAGGAGTATCTTCTGTCTGTATTACACAGATGCAGATTTCCAAATCAATACCATGAAAATATTATTGTGCTCTGTAAATGTGGCCAATACTAACCAACACTATGTTGCCTAGATGTACAGTATGACACGTTTGATTCTGAGATGTTGGCTGATTGGGAAATCATTTCTTTGCACCAGTGTGTGGCTTCATGTAAAGCGCTTGGAAAACATGGCCACATGCTCAAAATTGACATGTCGACACAAGGTTCCTGGCATTGGAGCTGGACCATTCACAAATTTTAGAGAGCGGTCAGAATTCTCATTCATATTATTCAGAGTGTCACCCTCTAGGGAGTGCTCAGAGCTCCAGCCAACAGAAGAGAGGTACAGCTGGAACTAACCAGCTAAGTTGGCTGGAAGGCGAGCTGCCATTCCACATAGTGAAAATAACTCTTCCTCAGGCCCAAGCCTCACCACAGCCTTATAATTTATATGCTAGACACAGGGTGTAGTTTCATCAATGTTTGACATTTTTTTCAATCATCCCTCCTTTCTACCTGCCCACTTATAAATGCCTATAATTTTGGACGCGGAGCACTTTCTTTTTCAAACAAAGCACTAGCATTGGATTTACAAAGGCACCAACAAGGTTTAACTCAAAATGCTATTTGGTGCATATTTAACTGTAGGCTGGGCGAAAGAAAAAATGGACTGAATGAGGTAATCATCCACAAGGCTGGCAATGCGTTGTGAACATGAGCTACAGTGAGGAAAACATCTGCCTTGCCAGCTGCATTGTGATTTCACTGAAAAGTGAACATTTATGAAAGGCATTCTTAATAACAGTCGTAACAAGCATCCGAAATAGGAAGGTTAATACGACTGCATTACTTTTTGAACGGCCTTGCCGCACGGACAAAGGTTTACTGAACCAAGCAAGGAATGTAAGTCTGCAAAGTGTCTGCGGTAGCATCGACCTAAGTCGGAGAACCTAAGTCCAAACTAGGACTTCAACCCCACCCCAAATCGATAAACGTTTCCAACGTCACCTTGTCCGGCAATAAAGCAGTTACAAAACTGAAATACAACCGTCACCCCATGAACCCTCGAATGCCAGTGAGTCGTTTTCTAGTGGAAGGAGTAGTGGTATTAGTGGAATTTGAAAGAATCAAGAAGAAGAATCCATGCGGATTTATTAGGTACAAGAAGCTTAATGTGATTTTGTGCGGTCCTCAAAGTATTGTGTTACAACAACGGCAACAGTAATAAGAAAAATAAGAAAAACTAAGCCTTCAGCAGTATCCACAATAAGGGCAGGGAGAAAAAAATATATAAAAATACAAAAAGTTAAAATATGGAGATAAGAGGTTTCTGCCCGACAGCAACAATATTCTATAGCAGAGACCCATATCAATAGTAAGAGCACCTAGTATTTATACTAAAGCAGCAAGGACTCACAATACGGCTCTTGCTACAAACACACCTGACTCACAGAAGTCACAAAACTTCTGATACAGAGACAGATATGAAGGAGTGTAGGGCTGCAAATATCGATTATTTTCTTAGCAATTATTCAATCGATTAACTTTTCTATACTAGTTCCACTATTTCTTTTTAAAAAATGGCCCGGATCACTGACCTAGCGGTCCGGGCACTTAAGCTCTAATGTAACCTGGCAGTGCATCGCGGGTTCGAGTCCCAATCCAGACGATCTTTACTGCATGTCTCTCCCCATTTTTCTCTCCTTGTTTCCTGTCCATCTCGTGGGAAAAGCCCCAAAAATGTATTTAAAAAATAAGATCTTTTTTTTAAAAGTATTAAATAATTTAAAATGACAGTCATTTCTTTGCATATTTAAGTTACTTGTCATATCTGACGTTTGTTTATTAAGACTAAAAGCCAAACAGCCAATTTAACAAATTAAACATGTTTTTTTTGCATTCCAAGGATCATTGCCAAAGACACAATTAAATCGTTAATAACAAATATTTGTCCGGCAATGAATCGGCAAGTAAATATTTCATGAACGTGACAGCCCCAATGTGTGAGTGTGACGTGCGTTTCGCTGCTGCTGCACCCCCTCCCCCTCCCTCCACATCCCATCATCCCCTCACCACTCTTCCCCTCTCTGGCTCCCCTTGCCCCGTCTCTGGACCTCCTGGCTCTGGCATGACTCCATCATGCCCTCAGTCACCCCCACTCCCAGCTCACCCCTCTCACACACATACACTTTCCCCCCACACACAGTGCATATTTCCTAAACACACACACACACACACACACACACACTAGTTCTTCCCCACAGTGGGGTCCCCCCTAAGCCTGAGGAAAATGGCCGTCACGGAACCCCGCTAACGGGAGGCCTCCCCTCAACCACAAACCAGGGGTATGAGAGGGAGAAAGAGAGAGAGAGAACATATTACTGCTGCAATATTAGCTGATGGAGAGAGCAGGGTGCATGAGGAGTAGAGGGAGGGAAAGGGGGGAGTGTCTGTGTGTGTGTGTGTGTGTGTGTGTGTGTGTGTGTGTGTGTGTGTGTGTGTGTGTGTGTGTGTGTGTGTGTGTGTGTGTGTGTGTGTGTAGGAGGGGGGGTGCTGTGAGCATCGACCCACAGAACACTCACCCACATGTGGTGTCAATTAGGAACAATCTTGTTTTCTACCCACCGCTGCAAAAGAAAGAAGGGTTTTTCTGGGGCTGTGTGCACGCACGTGCATCTGTGTGTGTGTGTGTGTGTGTGTGTGTGTGTGTGTGTGTGTGTGTGTGTGTGTGTGTGTGTGTGTGTGTGTGTGTGTGTGTGTGTGTGTGTGTGTGTGTGTGTCCACACACGAGAGAGAGACTGAGGTAGAAGAGGGGGTGAGAGGAGGAGAGCATGTTTTTCTGCAAAGCAGCCAGAGAAATAGGCCGGATATTCGGTTTTATATCAAGCCGTTTAAGCACAAAGAGGCTGCGTTTGAGCGTTCCTGCCCGCCGTTCACAGTCAAACGAGCATGACTTCACAAAACCACGACGTGATTGCAACTACAGAGGGAATGACACTCAGCAAAGTGAACAAAAAAAACAAAAAACAACATAAGCTCTCTGGGGCCGAGCGTGAATGGTGCACACATGTCACAGATAAATAAGTGTGCGTGCGTGCGCGTGTGTGAGCGTGTGTGAGTGTGTGTGGACGTGTGTGTGTGTTCTGCATCCTCACACCTCTGCAGCCTGAGTTATACTTAGCTGCACGTGGGTGTCACTCACCGAAAACAGAATATCGTTGCTGTAGGGTGAAAACCTCATACTGTACAGCATGTCCAAAACTGTTACTTTTCAGGATTCAAATTTAAAAACACCCCAAAAATAGCAGAGCTACAAGCTCTGCTTTTTTTGTGTGACACTGTATGACGAAGTAGAGCATTAATTTACCAAAAAAAAAACAAATATGGAGGTTTCTGCCCAACTGCAACGATATCTACAAGCTCGTACGCTTGTAGATATGCTGTTTCTGCTGCGCGACACCGGCCAGTGGTGGGAGAAATACTCACTTTTTGTACTTAAGTAAAAGGTATCAATACTGAAGTAGAAATACTCTGTTACAAGTAAAAGTTCGGAATTCAAAATGTACTTGAGTAAAAGTACAAAAGTATTGGTATCAAAAAGTACCAAAAGTAGAAAGTGCTCATTATGCAGAATGTCCCGTTTCACGAAATGTATATACTGTAGGGCTGAAGTGGTCAATGTACTGTATGTTTTGTAATAATAATCCAAATCTACAAAGTAACAAAAGTTTTCAAATAATTGCAGTGGAGTAAAAGTACAATATCTGCCTTTGAGATGTAGTGGAGTAGACGTAAAAGTACGAAAATGTGTTAATACTCCAGTAAAGTACAGTACTTAAAGTAAATGTACTTTAGTCACTTTACACCACTGACACCGGGCACACGGGTAAAAAGTATAAATCAGGTTCGACTGTTTGTGCGCAACTGGTTGCGAACGGTAAAGCATCACCGTGGGCTCAGCTGGGACAGGGAGTTCCACTTCCTCTGTGTCAGACAAGAGGAAGTCTGTCCTTTGAAAGATTCATGGCCGCTTCAATTATGTATCCTCTTTCAAATTGTCATGTTTAGACAATTTCCATTATTCATCCGTTCGGGCGAGATTGATGGCTCCCACTCGGGTGGCGGCGTGGAGTAAACAAGTGTCTACGCTACACCACTGTTGATTTATCTGGGACCAGATCAAAACGGTGGCCACGTAAAACAAAAGGCTCCTTTTTGCTTTTTGCTTTTCACATACTCATCAAAAGGAGTACATTAAAAAAAAAATCGTTTGTTTTTTGTTTGTTACATATTAGTTTCGGTTTAGAAGAGACAAAAAATCCAAAAACCACGTGCCACGTTCACATCTCAAACGCAGGTGTGAAGGCACACATCTGACCAGTGGTGGAAAAAGAACTCAAAGTAAATGTTCGTAATTAAATATTTACTTGACTAAAAGTACAAAAGTATTGGTATCAAAATGTACTTAAAGTATCAAAAGTAAAAGTACTCGTCACGCAGAATGTCCCGTTTCACAAGTTTTCAAATATATACTATTCATAAAAATCCTTTGAAAATAGCCGATCTACAAGCTCACAATGCGTCGTGTTGTGAGCTTGTAGATCGGCTATTTTCAAATTGCCGAAATGTCGGGCTGAAGTGGTTAATGTATGTTTTGTAATAATAATCAAAATCTACAAAGTAACTAGTAACTAAAGTTTTCAAATAATTGTTGGGGAAGTAAAGGTATTGAAAATTGGAAAAACTCAAGTAAAGTAAAAATATGCCAAAATTGTACTTAAGTACAGTACTTGAGTACATAGTTACTTTAGACCACTGCATCTGACACGATGAGGTGGTCAGATACAACTGCACCACACACACCCACACACACACAAAATACAGATATACGCAGATTTCATTACACCACAAACAAGGTATTTCTCTGAACTATTTTTCTGGAGGGGACGTCAATAATATCACCAACCTGGTGGTCGTGCTAGACACCTGGAATGTCTAGAAAGATTACATGGGTTGTTGGACATTAAAGGTATAGAAAGCGTCCATTTCCATTTTCAATGCATGCCATGAGCGTTAAAGTGCAGAATAATAACATCAGAGCTCGACATTACATTACATCACTGTTTCTCAACGTCAGGTCAGGTCCGGGGACCACCCAGGGGGTCCAAATAGACCCTTATGGGTCTGTAACGCTGAGAGTTAATTTAACACTGCGGATTTCGCAGTGTAGATTGGGGTCCAAGAAATAACCCATTGTACACTCTTGGGAGTTACAGACTTGTAAAGGATCCATTTGGACCACTGGTGGTCCCCGAACCCGACGTTGAGAACCAGTGCATTACATCACTTAACAACCAATCTGGGAACCCATTCGGTAAAAAAATAAAAAGGGATTTATTTTTTTCTTAGTTTTTGCCTCTGGGGGCCCCACCTCATTTTTGGTATAGAAATGGGAACTTGGTTTGGCTCCTCAACTTTCTTAGTCCACTTTCTCCCAGGATCTTCTGTGTTTATTCCTACTAACAACAACACTACACGCTTAAGGCAGTGGTGTTGACAGCCGAATCTGTCTTGAGAGATAATTTAACAATTTAACATAACCGCATGCTTAACTGCAGGACTTACACACATTGGTACATACTGTACTCAGGGCTGGACTGGGCCCAAAATTTGGCCAGGACATTTTAGCCTAGACCGGCCCACCACAACCGGCACGCAGATACTCTACCGCCCCACTCTGTCGAGGCACATACAAACGCACATGCCCTTAATACCACCACTTCAACTGAAAAGCATCCCATGTTCTGGACTTCGGGAGCCTTGAGTAAAAATAAATGATAACTACACGCGACCCATACATAACTACACAACCCATACATATGATAGTTAGCCAACAGTACTCACAAACAATGAGAGTGTGTTGCTCTTATAAGGAGGATGCAAGCTAAAGCACATCATGGCACTAGCAGCAAGCAAGCCTACTCTTCATCTCCACTGGACATTATATAATGGACCTATTACAAACCTGGACATGAGCAGTAGAGGACTATTACGAATGGGTAAAGTATGAACATGATTGCACGCAATCAGAACTTTAGTTAGCTAAAGTATAGAAAACAAGGGTAGGCTATAATGATCTGAGAATGCAGATCTGTTAACAGGATATGCTTAACTTATACATAGCAAAGGCTGTAATTTGCATACTGTGTGTATGCAAATAAGTTATTGGTAGCACTTGCTATAAGGATAAGGATAATTCCTTTTAACAGGTCGTTCATGAAAGTCCTTGCGGTCTTGTTTCCAATGAGAACCTGTGAGCAATCAGGGGTTAAGAGTCTTGCTCAGGGACAAATTTCATATCATCGGCACATATGCTGGGATAGCCTGGAATCGAACCTGGGGCAACCAGGGCCAGCTGGTTCCCTAGGCGGGCTCACTAACCACTCAGCTATGGCCGCTATGCATCCTATTAGTCCATGGGCCAGACGAGATGTCGGTACCCGAAAGGTGGCAAAGGTTACTTATCATTTTTGAGAAGCTCTATGTCTGTAGATAACATTTTGGTATGATAACCCTTCCTGAGTCACAGCTAAATTGGTGTTATCAGCTGCTGCAGTTACCCTCCCCCATTGAAAAAAGCCATTTTAGATGCAGGTGCATATCTTGGCATTGGCTCCTGTTGAGTACATATTTCAATATTTTTCACTATAGTGTTTGGTATCATTTTTAACGGGACACTTTAAGCTTTCATTCAAGCCATTTTGTGTATATGTAGGACAAGTACAGTGGTTACTGGAGCTCTTCAAACTTCGAATACATTTTTTTTTACACAATATTTGACTAAATCATATATTTTCTTTTAGTCCTGTGCCATCAAGAAACATCAAAACACAAAATCTGGAATGCTGACATGACCCTAACGGTGCGTTTTAACAGCGGGCGATCAGCGGGCGATCAGGATAGTATTTTCCGGAAGTGCATTATATGTCTATGAGAGCCGGCGACTACTGGCGATAGGGCGAAGTGGGCGGGGGGGCGATGAAAGATGGATTTTCTTTATCTTTTGGACGATGTCGCCGGCGATCGCCCGAGAGTCGCCCGCTGTTAAAACGTACTGTAAGGATTCAGGAAATGTATAATTTACCCATATTATTTCATTCAGAGGGACAGATTTTCAGCCTTATATTAAACAAGCAGTTTTAATGCGAAACTAATCGGACCATAGTCAGTTACAACACAGACTCGTTTTAAGTATTTGTTCAATAGTAGCATTTTATAATAAAGCAGTTCATGAGTCACAGTAGTAGTCAGATCAACATGAAAGTATGTGCATGAAATTATGTGTCCTTTTATCTACATATACTGTATATCAGCAGTAACAACAGTGTAGTAACATCAACAGTATATAGATATAGTCTACATTGTGCAACATTGGGTTGATCGCACTAAACAAGAGAATTCAGTCCCTTGTGCCAACCCACTTTAGTTTTTGTTCAGTTTTTTCTTTGTATGGCTTATTCTTTATTTCCTTTTTTCTCTTTTTTCCCAATGTCCTTGTTCATGGTTTAGCTGCCGGGTAGATGTTTTTTACAAGCCTAGGGCCATGTCACACATTAAAACCGGTCATCAATTTCTTCATCTGACTCCCCAAGTTCAAATTCTGGTTGTCGATCATCTGCCTGTTTTTGGTTGCTGCAGGTCTGCAACCTGCACATGTCGGTGCAGGTCAGTCCATTTGACAGGCACGTGCAATCTGGCAGTTTGCACGAACGCACACACTTGCAGGACAACAGCTCCAAAACCACATCTGGTGCAGATGGGGAACGCATCCAGTGAATGGCCAGTGAAATCGTTGTCAGTCCATCCATGGAGAATAGGGCTTGGCACAACAGGAGATGCTTGTAGACAGCAGTTCTAGATTGCTGCCTGGTAGTTTGCCCGTTCAATAACACGTTTCTTCGCAGGTCATGTACAGGACTTTGCCTTGCAGCAGGTGTGTGTACTCTGGGAGTTTCCACTAGACTAGAAATTTCACTCGACCGGAAATTTGATTAGGCTTCTCTTAATTTTCGCCACTGCCTTACATAGTGTCCACCAACAAGGTGCTTGTGCTCGAGTGTTGTGTCTGCACCCCGGTTGACTCGTTCTGCATCCTTGATGGAAGTCCTGCGGTAGACATCGAATACAGCATCAATACGTTCACTTTGTGCGCCTTCCTGGAGGACCCAGTTCAAAACTGACTTTGCCACTTGTTTAAATGTTGTTTTCACCATTCAGTTTTTGAACTAGGCTCATTCCGTCGATGATGCAAGTAGATGAAGTTGGGATGTGTTCTGCTGGAGACACATTCTTTTCCAGTTCTCTGGCAAGTGCATCCTTGTTGGTTTTCCGTGAAGTCCCATCAGCATTTGCCAATGCCCATGGCAATGGGCCAAGTGGGTGAGCAAGAACATCCTTCATATTGACCTTCCTACTTTCAGCCACCAGGATCATGTGACTGAACAGGTTCCTATCAGCCTTTAGAACAACATTCTGACCACTCTTTCCATGAGATCTTTTAGTGTAGATATTGGAAAATGTTTTTAGGCTTCGCTTGGTCATCTTGTCATGGAATTTAACAGTTGGTGGGCCTTGTTTGTCTGAATACCTGGTAGGCCTCTTCGCCTATCTCAGGAGCTCTCAAGAGATCCCTGGTCACATCAGGCGGAGCAATGGAGCCAGTGGAGAGGCCAACCAGATCAATGCCATTTGGAGCCACAGGATTGAGCCTGTTATTCTCCATAAGGCCAATGAAAGCCTTGATATCCTCATCATCTCTTTTGATCCTTGGACCCTGTAGATCTGGATGCATGGGACAGCTTGGAACTGCCTTGACCTATCGAGTCTCTCAGATGTCTGAGGAACACGGTTCTGTACTCGGCTGTAAGGTAATATTTAGTCACAGTTCCTGGCTTCAAGCTGAATCTCTTTGTCCAGCTGTGAATGACATATTATAGGCAAATTATACATTTCCTGAATCCTTAGGATCATGTCAGTATTCCAGGTTTTGTGTTTTGTGCCACTGATGTTTATTGGTGGCACAGGACTAAAAGAAAATATATGATTTAGGCAGATAGTGTAAAAAATGTTGTATTCGAAGTTTGAAGAGCTCCAGTAACCACTGTACTTGTCCTACATATACACAAAAGGGCTTGAATGAAAGCTTAAAGTGTCCCGTTAAAAATGATACCAAACACTATAGTGAAAAATATTGAAATATGTACTCCACAGGAGCCAATGCCAAGATATGCACCTGCATCTAAAATGGCTTTTTTCAATGGGGGAGGGTAACTGCAGCAGCTGATAACACCAATTTAGCTGTGACTCAGGAAGGGTTATCATACCAAAATGTTATCTACAGACATAGAGCTTCTCAAAAATGATAAGTAACCTTTGCCACCTTTCGGGTACCGACATCTCGTCTGGCCCATGGACTATATGTGTATAACACATCATGAACATACTTATAAGGCATTATAATCTGCTCATAACCCTGTATAATCAGATTTATAAGAGCTCATAAATACTCATAATGCTTTATAACCATAACCATAACACATTATAAGGCCTTTTATAATGACTTATAAGTATCAAGTGTTATAATACTTCATAATTGCTGCCAAATTGGTAACAGTTGCTTTGCATCCCAAATTAATTCTTATAGTTATAATTCATTATAATCAATTGATAATGCTTTATTATCACTGTTATAATGTGTCATAACCATTATAATGCATTATTATAATGCATTATACTACGATTATAAGTTATTATAAGCGGTCATTTGTTACTTTATGATAATTTTAGAAGGCTTTATTATCACGTTTATAATGCCTTATTATCACTTATAAGGCATTATACAGTGATTATAAGTTATTATAAAGTGAACATTTGTGACATTATGATCATTTTATAAGGTATTATTATTACATTTTTATCGCCTTTAAATCACTGTTATACTGCTTTATAATTGCTGTTATAATGCATTACACTATGATCAAAAGTTATTATAAGTGGCCATTTGTTACTTTGTGATCATTTAATAATACTGTATTATAACATATAAAATGCCTTATACTCACTGTTATAACGCATTTTAATCACTGTTATAATGCCTTATTATCACTTATAATGCATTATAACTGTCATTATAATGCGTTATATCAGTGAGTATAAAGGATTGATTATAATGGATTATAACTATGAAAATACATTTTGGGTTGCATAGCAAATGTTACCAAGTGGGTAGCAATTATGAAGAATTATAATACTTGACATTATAAGTCATTATAACATGCTGTATAATGTGTTATGATTGCATTATACGTTGTTATGAATATTTATAACTGTAATCATCACGTGTTATAAGCATAATACAATGCATTTATACTTGAACTTATAAGGCATTATAATAAGCTTTATAATGTGTTATGGTTATGCTTATAAAGCATTATGATTATTTATGAGCTCTTATACATCTGATTATACAGGGTTATGAGCAGATTATAATGCCTTATAAGTATGTATATAATGCGTTATACACATGGGATGCCAATTGTAACAGCTAAATCATTCAGTGTTTTTAACACATTAACTGCCAAGACCGTAGTCCTACGGGCCGTTAAATCCAACTGTTAAGCGCCGAGACCGTAGCCCTACGGGCTGCGGTCTTTTCGCGCATGCGCGGTCCGGGTGCACTTTCGGATTTTTTTTGATCCACTTCCGTTTCCGGTTTGATGACAGGAAATAGAATTATTTGGGATCCGGTTTTGACGAGCACGCCCGCTCCCATTCTACAGACGAAACTGAAACTCAATTCTCTTCCTGTAGTTTTTTCTCCTCGCATTTCACTGTTTAACGTAATCCGCTCTAACTCAAACATGGATGCCCCGTTTGACACGTGGTTTTCACTGGGAGATACAGGGAGATCTCGCGGATGTAAACAGACCGTGTAGCGCTCAATCTTAAGGATTTTAACAAGATCTATGGCGACATGAAAAAAACAAAAAAACAACAAAAACACCTTGGCACTGGTGAGTACATTATGAGATTAGCCCTTGGCAGTGGATGTGTTAATAACAGCTATGTATGACCCTGTGAACATTTTGAACAATGCACTCTATACGTCATATCCAACTTCTTTTACATTTTCATACATGTATTGCCGGCTGGCATACACTTAGTTGTCCGCCAGTTTTTTTCCTCCACTCTGCTTTTTGCCCTCCGTCTATCATTAATTTCCAGGTCCAGCCCATGCACTCATCACTCCATTCAATTAACATTCAACTCCGCCTCTCACCACCCGGTTGATCCTTGAATCATCAGGCCCCCAATCATTGTGTACCTGCTAGTGATGCGCAAGTCAGGTTTTTTCATAACCCACCCCGCACGGGAGCCCAACCCGCCCCAACCCGTCCCCGCAAAATGAATATAAATCAACGACCCGTCCCGTCCCGCAACCCACCAAAAAAACATAAAAGAAGAATAAATGACGGCTTCTCAACACACAAGCAAGTCCATTCAATTGCTTTCCAGAGAGAGAGAGAGAAGGGGACAGAGAGAGGAAGAGAGAGAGAGCACGAGAGAGAGGAGTGTTGTGGTGGGTTTTTTTTCTTCCGTGGTTTGACCCGCTCCGCCCGCCCCACGATAATTGCGTCGTAATCTATAACCCGTCCGCCCGCCCCGCGGTTCAACCCGCGGGACCTGCGGGCTACGAGTCGGCCCGTGCATCACTAGTACCTGCCATCTGCCTCCCTTCTGCCATGCCCCCACTCCACTCAGTCGTAGTTCTCAAACAAACATTGTGTGTGTTTAGTCCAGTCCTGTAAGTCTATCCTGTCCCATTATCCCATGAGTTTTTAATTAGTTTTAATGTGGAGAGTGCACTTGGGGTTACAACAGTGATGGGATGAGTAAGAAATAAGGCCATGCCAACTTAAAAAAAATTAAAGAACAAAATCTGTGTCTTAATTTGGGCATTTAAAATATTCCTTGTTAATCTTTTTTAGTTTTTTGTGTCTCGTCTTTGAGCTCCACGATTCACTCATTAAACTCTCAGCACTGTTGACTCAAACGTCTTAGCTCGAGACCCAAAAGAGAAATGTTATGTCTCCAAAAAATTGGAGTTGGTTCCTATTATACCCGTTTTAATGTTGTTTTGGAGGAGATAATTTCATCGTACCCCACCAGGGTCTGCACCTATGCATAGATAATATCTGAACACACGATCCTTAACCTTACACCTCTGGCCAGACACACACAAACACACACACACACACACACACACACAGAGAGAGGAGGTCTGAGCTGGCCCAGATGATAGCCATACCTCGATATTTCCTGTAATAAGTCTGGCATGAAACCAAAGACGACCTCTTGCCCTCAGGCCCGGCCAGAACCCAAGCTGCTGCTTTCTCAAGAGGGCAGCCAGAGTGTGTGAACCACACAGGACTCGGGAGACATGCAACACAGGGATGTGTGCCTGTGCGTGTGCGTGTGCGTGTGCGTGTGTGTGTGTGTGTGTGCGTGTGTGCGCGTGTGCACGCCTGTCTGTCTTTCTCAGGATGGACAGCAATTACAGTGTACAAATGGTTCACTGCACAAACTGTATACAGCGCAATGCAACAAGTCTGAGTTGTTTGTGCTTTTGGAATAATAAGGTGTGCGTGCGTGCGTGTGTGTGTGTGTACGTGTGCAAGCCAGGGGACCGAGGGGACTGAGGCACAATAAGGTGAAGGGCTTTGAGAGCTCACCTTCAAAGCCTACCTGCGCCCGAGGGCTCCGTCGGGGAGACATCAACGAACCCCTCTCACCTCTCTAACCCGGCAACACCCCTCACCCCTCCCCTCCAAAAATAACCCGACAACACAAAGGCCGAAGGCTCAGGGGCCGAGGAACTGTTGTGTTTAATAATGCAGTCCTATAATAATATAAAAAAACAACGAGGTGGGTGTTACGGAGAGAGAGAAAGAGAGATTCATGGGTAAGGGAGGCCATTGTGGAGAGGTCTCCACCTCCCACTGTGTGTCTGTACACCACCAGTCCTAAAACAATAACACTAACCAGGACAGACTGGGAGCAGGAGAGGGCATGTGTGTGTGTGTGTGTGTGTGTGTGTGTGTGTGTGTGTGTGTGTGTGTGTGTGTGTGTGTGTGTGTGTGTGTGTGTGTGTGTGTGTGTGTGTGTGTGTGTGTGTGTGTGTGTGTGTGTTCTCACCATCTGAATGTAGGCAACTTTGTAATCTGGCTTCTTCACCTTCTGGTTCAGGTGGTTCCGCTTCTTGTTGCTGCCTGCAAGAGTGCACGCACACGCACACGCACGAACACACACACACACACACACACATTGAATTGGCAGCGTTTTGCACTGAACAAGGACAATGTAAATACATAATAATAATAATAGTTATTATTAGCAGCATTATTATATACTGAATATACCATATATTATGTCGATAAATAACCCAGCGCATGGCATAGAAATATGTGTGTGTGTGTACAGTATGTCTTCTTTTCAGTAAACAAGCTGTCAAAAACGAGAGAAGAGCTTGCATGAGATTCTGTTGTGTGCGTGTTGTGTGCGTGTTGTGTGCGTGCGTGCGTGCGTGCGTGCGTGCGTGCGTGCGTGCGTGCGTGCGTGCGTGCGTGCGTGCGTGCGTGCGTGCGTGCGTGCGTGCGTGCGTGCGTGCGTGCGTGCGTGCGTGCATAGTTAAGTGGAGCAGAGGCTGACCCTGGTGACTGGGGAATGCAGGTTAACCTCTCTACACCAGCTGGAGGTGATGACATCATTCTAACTCCTGTCAGACCGCTCCACCACTGTCTGGCTTTTATGTGTGTGTGTGTGTGCGTGTGCGTGTGCGTGTGTGTGTGTGTGCGTGTGTGTGTGTGTGTGTATGTGTGTACTATACTTGTGAGGGCCAAAAGTCCACACAAGTATAGTAGAATTTGAGAGAGAAGACATTGCGAGGACCATGTACTTTCCTGGTCTTCACAAGAGAAATGGTTGTTTTATGGTTTAAAAAAGATTTTCAGCGTTATTCGGTTTGTGGGCAGGGTTAGGATTAGGCATTTGGAGGTTAGGTTTTCCCTACTTAGTTGTGCGGCCATGTCACGCACACAACACATTGCGTTGCAACACATAGTGAGCTTGTAGATCTGATATTTTTCACCCATGTTGCGGCTATTTTCAGCTATTTTCAATGCCGGCCTAAAATCTTTGAGGCCTCTCAAGTATAGTAATACAAACATAAATGTGTGTGTGTGTGTGTGCGTGCGTGCGTGAGAGTAAGTTACAAAGTCGGTGGCTAGGCTAGGGGTCGGCCCGTTCAAAGTAACCGTTGCATATCCACCAAATGTGACCCACATGAGCAGGAACGTCTCGTGTTTAAATCCAACCAAAACAAATAAACGCAGTGCGGTGTCGACGGAGGAAGAAGGACCTCCGCATCACACGGTTCCTCTCCACCTTAGAGCTTCCCAAATCTCAACAAGACCCCGGTGGTCGAGTCAACAGGCCCTCTCGATAACTGCCCATTGCCATGGGAACGGTTTATGACATGAAAAACGAGAGAAACATTCCACTTTAATGAGTCATTTTGTGTGTGTGTGTGTGTGCGTATGTGTATGTGTGTGTGTGTGTGTGTGTGTGTGTGTGTGTGTGTGTGTGTGTGTGTGTGTGTGTGTGTGTGTGGCTAATAATCACCAGTCAGGCAGCCCACTGCTCAGGGAAAGCCCTTAGCAGAGTCGTAAAACGCCCACTCACCACCCCATCCCCCCCCACTCCCCTGCCTGACTAGAGGCCCCTGTGTGGGTGGGAGGCAGAGGTAACGGTGTGTGTGTGTGTGTGTGTGTGTGTGTGTGTGTGTGTGTGTGTGTGTGTGTGTGTGTGTGCGTGCGTGCGTGCGTGCGTGCGTGCGTGCGTGCGTGCGTGCGTGCGTGCGTGCGTGCGTGCGTGCGTGCGTGCGTGCGTGCGTGCGTGCGTGCGTGCGTGCGTGCGTGCGTGCGTGCGTGCGTGCGTGCGTGCGTGCGTGCGTGCGTGCGTGCGTTACGAAATTGGCAAGGGAATCCATTGGGAAATGCTGTAACCTTCACAGGAGCCAGGTAAACAGTTAAGTCGTAACCCTCTCAAGGCAAAGACACTTGCATGTAATATAAATCTTGTATCTCACTTTATATTATTTATTGCAATACATGCACTGCCATTTCCCTCATCACTTGGCATGGCTGCCATTCTATTGTTGCAAAAAGCTTGTTTGTATATTTCTGCTCAATGCACTGTGTGTTTTGATCCAGGTTAACGTTTGCAGGGTTTTTCTCTGCACGCCGTGAGCCCTTTGCGTTGAGTAAGGTGAATCGACAATGAAGAATTGAAATGGACTCACATCGAAAAATATGTGTTTCTTTCATGCAGACTCCCCCTCCCCACCAACCCCCTCTCCGCCCACCTCTTGCCCCATCGACACACAGAGAACTTTCACATAACACTCGCAAACGCAAGCACAAAAATTTCTCCTGCTTTGGGATTGTGGTTTGGCAGTCGGCTATCACGTTACAAATCCCAGGCCAGAGTGGTAGCCATGGCAACGTCTTCCAAAATACCCCTGCCGCCCAAGGAGGGAAGAAAGGGTCGTTCTGCGCCCCTCTCGCTCTCTCTCTTCTCCCCATTCGCCGTCTTTTATGCTGCCAATGGAGTGGAACTCCTGACGCAGGCAGGGATACCTACTCTGACGCACCTCGGGATCGCCAGGGGCCCCGGAGTCTCTCGCCTTCTTTTCTCCCTCTCTCCCTCTCTCTCTCTCTCTCTATCGTTCACTTGCTTTCTTCCCTCCCGAGGGGCTTTCCTTTTCCCCGAGCTTTTAAAGACACAACCCTAATAAACACAGCCTTAATGGGTCCTGCACCATGTAACAGGGCTAGGCGCCTCTCGCCCTCCCGCCCGCCTCACATCTCTCGTCTCTCTCTCTCCAGAGTTAGAGGGGGCTCCTCGTGGCCCTTCAAGGCCCCAAACTGAGGGGGCTCGTGCCTCGCTCGTCCGGCCCGTCCCTCTCCTCCTCATGCAGACACCCCCTGTCCCCTCTCTCTCTCTCACTGCTCTTCCATGAGCTTGCAAATTCCTAGCCTTGTAAAAGAGCCTGCAAAAAAGCCCATGCAAAACCCAAACCGTTTCCTCCATCGTAAAAAGCCAAGAGGATCATTTAGTCGATGACATAACACGGGCCAAGCTCTATGATCATCCCCAACTGTTAAAAAGAAAGGGGAGGGGAGGTTGGGGGTGGGGGGGGGGGGTTGCTGTAGGTTGTGTAACTCTGTTTTGCCCACTCCGGCCCTGAAGCCATACATTTAAGTAAGTACCATATGTATGTGTGGAGAGAGTGTGGAGTGTCCCGGGACGTTTGGAGGTCAGAGTGCTAGAGCAGCAGATTGTCAGATAAGCAGCTGTGTGTGTGTTTGGGGAGGGGGTGGTGGTGAAGGGTGGGGGCTGGGTCAGGCACGCTAACCACCGCCGCAGCTAGCCCCTCGAAGACACTCCCGTTGCTGGGTGTCAATGGCAAAGCTGGCTAGCTTGAATGCTAAATTAGCCGGTAGCTGCTAACGCCTGCTGGTGTGGCCTCTGAGCAGAATTAATTTGACATCGTGCAGCTTAAAAACATGCTCCCATCTGGGACACACTGGTGGCTCAACCAGTTTAATCTCAACATACTGGGTTCGATTCCCGGGCTCAAGACCGGCGATGTGCTTCATCCGTGCTCTCTATCCTCTCATACCTCAGTAAAAAACAAAAAGCAGAAGTGCCACACAAAGAAATGACTTCATCTTCTCTGTGCATGCAGCAAACTGGAAAAAAAGCAGTTGTCTTGTAGTCTCGAGTCTATGAGTTTCCCGGGGGTAGTAATATTCCAGTGTTGCATCTTACCTACCTGTAAAGGTCTGTGTCAAAGCAAAACGGATGACCTGGTATGGTGGATAGATAATCACTCACAGTACTCTCAATGTAGCTTGTATTTCAGTAGGCCCTTCTTTGTTGAGGAAGACAGCTCAGCTCTGAGGGACACTGGTGGCATACTCATGGCTTTGTCAGTACCCCAGCTGCCTGTGTGTGTGTGTGTGTGTGTGTGTGTGTGTGTGTGTGTGTGTGTGTGTGTGTGTGTGTGTGTGTGTGTGTGTGTGTGTGTGTGTGTGTGTGTGTGTGTGTGTGTGTGTGTGTGTGTGTGTGTGTGTTGGGCCCGGGCACACTCACCAAACTGTATCCGCGTCCGGACTGCTCCTATAGGAACGTTGTAGATCTTCTCCAGGTAGTTCCTCACGTCACACTTGGTCATTCTGTCCAGACGTGCACGGAGACAGAGAGGAGGACGGAATCAGGGAAGAGAAAACATGTGAGCCAGAGAAAAGAGGACAACAGGAGTTATGGATACTGGCAAATGCTGTGTGTGTGTGTGTGTGTGTGTGTGTGTGTGTGTGTGTGTGTGTGTGTGTGTGTGTGTGTGTGTGTGTGTGTGTGTGTGTGTGTGTGTGTGTGTGTGTGTGTGTGTGTGTGTGCATGTGTGTGCATGTGAGGGTGTTTGTGTCAGGACTCTACATAGCTGGACTGCTCGCAGCACATAACTCTACGTTCACTTCATTGACACAGGAATGATATATATTATGGCCAAACTGACAAGACACTCCCCATAAACTATGCTATTATTTCCCCAGCTGTAACTGACAGGGCACTCCCCTTATATAAAGCCATATTCAGCTCTTATTGTCCAAGTCGAAGAGAGAGATGCGAGTGTTGGTTCATCCAATTAGCTGTCTGGATGCATCGATCGCGCCCGGTGAAACCCTACACAGGAAGCGGGGCCTGGCACCAGCATACGGGCCCGGGGACCATCCCCTGCTCCGGCTTGGCCTCCTGGGCCAAGCAGCATGTGGAATGGATTGATCTGGCCAGAGGAAGTAAGGCTTTTAACTGCTAATCAATCTGGCCAATTGGATTAGCTCAGTAGACAGCACTTCCCAAATGCGTCTGACAAAGTGCTTAATAGCAACGCTTGCGGTTTGACTTGAGTGCCTCAGATATGGGGGTCTTCCGATGATCTATCACCTCATATACGTTCCATTGATAGAAGTGACTTCACGTAATGGGTCCCTCTTTTTTTCCTTTCTAAATGGGAACAACGTGACACCTCGAGTTGTAACGGCAGAAACGTGCGTGCCGCAAAAAATTTTTCCCTGAGAAAATCCCTACAGTGAACACAAGGGTTTCCTTGTAGTTAAGCGGGTGACGTAACGGCCTTAGCTGCATGCCCTATGAACAATAGCCTTAAATAATGACACTTACGCAGACATAATTCACAATTAGGACCAAGACACAAAGTCATTTCCTGTAGTACAACACAGGCTACACTTACTGACATAACAAAGCTGGCATTGAGACCAGCTAGACACAGTAGTAATGCTGGACCAATAATTAGCCAGAGACTTTGTGATTTTTTCCAAATAACCCAAACCCACAATAATGCCCCACGGCGGTACCGCACCGCCAAGAGAACAATACACGTTTGATTTCACCATTTCAGGAAGCATGCGGCTCCAATAACGTGACTGCTCTGGGGCAGAGAGCATTTTTTCTCTCTCTCTCTCTCCCAGACACCATCTACATCCAAGCTCGGCATTTCCCACATTAAGACAGTGGCCTTTCAGACAAGAGGAGAAATAAGAACCCCCTCTGGGGGGGGTAAAAAAAAAAGTCTCTGCGCCAAAACCGGCTCAACTGAGGGAGACCACATATTTGAGAAAATGGGTGAAGTGAACTCATTTGGGTCTCTTTGGCCATTTCTTTCCCTTTGAACCGGTCCAGAGGAGAGAGAGAAGGGTTTCCTAAGCGACGCCACCAACAGATGCACCTCCGGGGTCCGTTTGCACCCGTCCCACCCTCCCTCTCTCTCTCTCTCATCATCTACCCTGTCTCACAGTGTGTGTGCCAGGGGGGCGGTGAAGCAGAGCAGAGTGACTGGGGGTACTTGAGCTGAAGAGAGGTGGAAAGAGGAACATAGAGAGAGAGAGAGCAATTGTGCAGAGAGAGGGGGATTCCTAGAAAGCAGAAAGGGAGGGGGGGGGGGGGAGGAAAGGAAAGGAAGAGAGGGGAAGTGGCTCAGGGACTACCAAGTCCCCTCTGGATCATTAGAGAGAGAACACTGATCCTGATTAAAGAGGGGAGCGATCTCTAAATCCCCGCTGCCACTGCTACTACGATTAGCCTGCTGCCTCTGCCACCACACATGCGCATGCCCCACACACACACACACACACACACACACACACACACAGCCACATCACACACAGTATTAAGAAAAATGCACAAGCACAGTCATGTTTGCTGCTTGCTTATGTGTGAAATGCCGCACAATTTTGCACGTGCTACAATCAATAAATCTGATTAAATGCTGCATGAATCGAACGTTCTAACGCATGACTTTCTTCCAAACAACAACCTGGTATCGAATCATAATAACAGGAAGCCCCCTAGGCTGAAAGTCTGGCAGAGATGTCAAGATATATAAGATAAATCAGGCTAAACTTAGACAAAAGCCATGGTAACTCCAGGACTGAAGCAGGAAACATTTGATCATCATCATAATATACACACCCATCTGACACCAGAGGCTAGCCTTTCACACTGTTATTCTGCCTCCTTAACTGCCCGGCCCTGCCCTCTCAGGAAGAATGAATACCTGTCTTCTGCAGCTGCCACGGCTAAGGGCATCGGTCCTTGGCAACTGGTATATATTTATACACAAATGCGCATGCTACACACATTCCCTGTGGTAACACAAGCCAGGGATGAGGAAAGGACTGCACAAAGACAAAACGGACGAAGGGCATCAGATAACACACATGATGGTTTTAGGTTCACACATGTTCCACTGTTGCCGAGCAGTTTTGAGAGGGATAAAGCTGGCAATCGTTTGTGGCGGAGCCCCGAAGCAAAGTAATCAAAAGTTGTTGTTTTGCTGGGCATTGTGGGAGGGCGAGGTGAAGAGAGGAAAAGACATAGGGGCCCAAATCTGATCTGAAAAGCTGGCCAAAAGGAAAACTGACGCCATTGAACAACAGACAGTTTTTCGGAAGGAAGGAACACAGTGACCCTTGCGTCTTTGTCTTTGCCCACCTGTGACACTGTCGTGCTTGAGAAACAACGTAGCAGATTTGTCGGGAGTGCAGCTTAACAAGGCACATTTCAAAACGTGAGCCCTCCCCGTGCCACAATGATACTTGCTAGACGTTTCCTATTGTCCGATTTAACCTACACCGTTCTGAGCCAAAAGGGATTGTGAGTATCAGTTCCAGTAGGTTAAGATGGTCTGTTGTTTTCACCTGTGCTGGGAGAAAGCATGTGAGAGAAGTGGGTGAAAGGCCACAGGTGCACAGCAACATTTTATTATTCATACAACTCAGAGTCTAAAGAACAGTCCTATACGGGTAAATGTTTGAGGAAAAATAGAAGTGGATAAGAGGGAGCAGACGTAGCTTTGATGGTGATTGAAGAAAAGCTCAAAGATGATTCCCTTTATTCATTTAACAAGACACAAGAAGGATGCTCCTTACAGCAAAATCCATCCAAATTACTCTGCAGTCTCTGCTCTTTCTCAAATGAAACAAATCATCCACACACACACACACACACACACACACACACACACACACACACACATACACACAAAATAACAACAACAAAAAAGACTAAAGGGACTACACGCTGACTCATGTCACTAAGTGATAAGCATCACATAGCATCAGTAACACTCAAAAGGCAGTTCATGCAAGAGCGCACAAGCTGCATGGGGCATGATGGGCCTTCCCAGTGCGTACTAGCAATAATTTCATTTTCGCTAAATTTTTCCGGTCCCAACCATCGGGAACTTGATGCGAGTTCAAATGCCGTGAGATGTCTATCCGGGCCTCGCATTAATAAAAGGCAGAAAAACCTCAATAAACACACACACACACACACACACACACATAGCTGGAATGTCCTGGTCGCTCGCAATGTTGTGGGTTTGAGCGAGCCTCGCCTCCTTTGTTCGACGTAAACCCCTCTCTCTCTCTCATCTTAAATCTAATCTTAAAAAACCCACAGTCGGGTAAACACGCGAGGCAAACGGAACAAGCGTGCACGCACGGGCATGCGAGTGCGTGTCCATGCGCAAAAACCTGCGCGCGAGCGCCAACATCAAAGTGCATTGTGTCGGAGGGGCTTAGCGGTGAGAATGAAACAGGAGAGTTGTTCTCTGCGTAGATGAAAGGTGAAAGAAAGCCGCTCCTCATTGTCAGGCCAGCCCATTGTCAGGTTCAGGTTAGGATTCGCGCACTCCACTACCTTAACCCTCCCATCCACCCACACAATACACGCACAAAACTTGCTCAACACCAAATATCAAGATCATAATAACACGACTTTGTATGGACGGGAAGACATTAAGGAACCTGAGACCGGGCAGGGAGAAGGGACCGCTGAGGCGCTGGGACTGTTACCCTGTCGAAGCATACGAGCGGTGTGTGAAGGATTAGATTTATTGTTCGGGTTCTTTTGGTCTGACAAAAGCACCGAAATAGATCAAAGAGCAGGTCACCAGGAGTCACTTAGCTCCTTACACAGAGTGAGAACAGTAAAAAAGACTCAAACAGTTAGTTATATTCCACGACTCGCTCCGCTACATGACATCCTATGACATAAACGCAAGTCAATCTGTGTAAAACAAGACCAAAAGCAGTCTGTTTATGGAGTGGAGCAGGGGAAGGGGAAACAGAACGATTGCCATGGCGATCAAAACGCTGTTTGGTCCACTAGGGACAAAACAGTCAGCAGAGAGTCCATGGCCCAATGTCTGAGAAGGGACAAAGTTATATTGTTATGGTGTTGAATGCTACTGGTAGTAGCAGATAGGCAACATAATACTGTGTTGTATATCTGCTAGCATTCAACCTGTGTGTGTGTGTGTTACTGTGTTGTATATCTGCTAGCATTCAACCTGTGTGTGTGTGTGTTACTGTGTTGTATATCTGCTAGCATTCAACCTGTGTGTGTGTGTGTGTGTGTGTGTGTGTGTGTGTGTGTGTGTGTGTGTGTGTCAGATGTACAAGATCGACAGGCGAGCGTGGGGGTGGGTGATTATGTGTTTGTGTTGTGTATCTGCATTGGCTCCTCTCCACGCCAGGTGAGGCCTGAGATGTGTGTGTCCGTGTGTGTCCGTCTGTCCGTGTGTGTCCATGTGTGTGCGCACGCGCGTGCGTGCGTGCGTCTCTAAACCCTAGAAACATGATGTTCCGCCTGTAGGGCATAGGGAACGCTGACAGACCACAAGAGATTGGAGGAACAATCAAAAGGACTCAATAATACTTCCCTCCAGCAGGCAGAGATGGAAACGAGAGCGCTGCACACAACCGACCTGTTTCTCAAACAACAATGGATACAACCAAAGAAGAGGGGATTGGTTTTGGATGTGTGTTGCAAAATTAAGTGCTCAAAGGAGAACACAATAAACAGAAGAGCTGAGGGAGGAACCGACTGTGTAGGTGCGCGTGCATGTGTGTGGGTGCGTACGTGCGTGCAGGGGAAGGCAGATGAACAGAGAAAAGTGGAGAAAGCAAGGAGGATTGAGCATAGTGTATCAATGCCTGGTCCTCCCAGGTGCTTCTGAGACAAAGGCTGCGTTGTTGTGTTGCTCCCGTGTGAACGGCACCATTACTGCCTCTCATTAACAGCTGTTCAGTAAGTTCCAACACTGCCCACCGGCCTCCTAGCCTCCTCGGGACATACCACATGTATACCTATAGGGTTGCCCTGACCTCAGACATACATATTATATACCTATAGGGTTGCCCTGACCTCATACATACATATTAGGCATGTAACGATTCACCCAACACACAATACGATACGAATAACGATATTAGGTTCACGATACGATTTTTCACGTTTTTGTTTACACAAAATTATTTTCCAGACAGATGAATTGTATTTATTTAATTATTATTTTTTACAATACTGCGTTTCCTCTTATCCTCTTTTCAATACAGTAGCAAATGACTGAAAACGTTTGATCAATTCTCTTTGTATTTTCTTTTGCACGTCTTTTCACATGTCACTGACATCACTGACGAATCCTTGGTATCTTTGTAACCAGCTCGAACATAATGGCGTACTACGTCCGTGCTACTTCCGTGTTGCATAACAGTGACATTCACTGTCGAATCCTTGGTATCTTTATCGTAGCTTTGTTTCAACATGTGTTGATCAGCAGCGTCACTACCAGCTGTATTTTGATTTTTTTTCACGCTAATGAAACACTAAACGGGATTATTATTTCATGTCAACATTCAAGTACAACTATCAGAAGATATAACCCAAGTAAAGTAATGTGTCACTCTGCAAGTTTAACTAATGTTTTCCACCTGTCCAAATTTTCTTCTGGCTATTTTTTGCATCGCGATTACATTTTTATTTAATCGATTTAAATCGTCACCAGTTTGAACCAATTTTAAATGATTTACGATAAATCGTTACATGCCTAATATATATATATACCTATGATTGCCCTGACCTCAGACATACATAGTATATACTGTACCTATAGGGTTGCCCTGACCTCAGACATACATATTATATACCTATAGGGTTGCCCTGACCTCAGACATACATATTATATACCTATAGGGTTGCCCTGACCTCAGACATACATATTATATACCTATATGGTTGCCCTGACCTCAGACATACATATTATATACCTATAGGGTTTCCCTGGCCGGCAATCTTCAGTAACTAGTGAGCAAGGGGAGGGGGCGGGTGCAGGGATGGGATGGGATAATAGTTATTATCGTTTGTCTTGATAAAATAAAAACAGATTTAGAATTTCTGTGAAATTGTCCGCCATCATACACTTGGATCAATTTGTTTTGCTGAGCTGCATTATCCGGTTAAACCCTCTATACTTAGTAAAACTGACCATTTTTCACTCTACACCAAATCTCTTAATCTACAAGCTCACAGCTTGTAGATCGGCTGTTTTGGGAAACGTTCCACACCAGAATATGGATGCCAGAGTTCAAGCGGTTGACAAAAGTAGCAATCGCAATTATTTGGCCACAATAATCATGACATGAAATGTTCATATCGTCCCATCTCTGGGCGGGTGGGGGGGTTTCTGGCTCTGTAAGCGTGCGTCCCTCAGTGCTCTACGCGGACGACCGAGGACGATGACAAGCACAAAAAGTGTGTGAAGCACACGCTTGGGGTTTCAGTAGCATATCAGTCAGTAATGCACCTCTCCCAGGCCAGGCATCAAAGGCTGTAGGGAAAACACCCATACGCCCTTATATACACACATGCACCCTGCACTTACCCATTCGCTCACACACCCTTCTCCCGGCTCACACCGACCCAAAGCCACACATGTATGCAATGCACACACACACACACACACACACACACACTCACTCACACACAAACACGAGCATGCACGGACTCACTGACACACACATGGACACACGCACAAATTACATAAGCACCCTAGGAGTTTGGCAGCGACGTCGAGGTAGGAATGAGAGTGGGAGCCCACGCACCTGGATGAATAGATTACAGTGTAAGCCCCACTAGAGAAGACTCAAGACGATCTTGCCTCGAACTTCAATTTATCTCCCCCAGTGTGGGCTGTGTGGGCCTCCGATCGCCTGAGGGGAACCGCTAGCCTCACTGACCTTGGCTGGAGGGGAATGGTCACCGTCGGGTCATCCCTACTTAGTGGTGATTAGTATGGGCTCACTCTAGCACTTTATGACAGAAGATATATCAGTCAAAAACCACGGGGTCCTACGGAGAATAACACCACATCTTGTGAGGGGAACATTCCCATGCAAAGTTAGTGGGCAGTTAAGGGGTGTTAAGTGTAACGCACTCCCCTGACCTCGAGCCTTGGATCCATATCAAGAACATTTTCACTTCTACGACTTTTTTACTGTACCACACATTAATACCGTTTTATCTGTGTGACTAACGTCTAACGTCTGCCCGTTGATAGCATCCTCCCACTCTTTTGCGCGCTATAATAGCAAACAGCCTCACTTTTACAAATACCACCTCCACGTCAATGCTTCCCTTGTCATCAGTCCCACACAAGTTCTACTAAAGATAGCAATAGAGGTAAAAGGAGCCGTCTAACATTGTGGGCTGATGACTCACATTTCCTTTTGTGAGGTTGGCACACCACCCGGTGGCCAAGATGGTCAACTACAGCAGCAGCTCAAAGGACAAGGCTGGTGTTTTTGTTTTGTTTGTTCATATTTGGCTCTTTACATTAAATACATCATTGTCAACACAGGGATAATATAAACATGAAGCTTATATAGATATAGATATAACAATTATTGCATGGATTAAAGTAGACCTACTTCCAGAGATGGGCAGTATTTACATTAACTGTGTTTAAAATCCATATTTAATAACTTTTGAGTGTTTTGTCATTTGCATTTTCCTGGGTGGGAAACGCAATTTGTAACTAAATTATTGGAGGGATCGCAATGTGTGTATTTCAAATATTAATGAATTGTGTAATTTTATTATATCAGATTAAATCAATTAAATAAATTCAGCCATTTCTCACTGAACGTCATTATAGGTCAGAAGAATAGAGCAGTGGTTCTCAAAGTGGGGGTCCTTGGGGTGGTTCCAGGGGGTCCCCAGCAAAATGTGTTAATATATCATCATTTTAACCACTTCATCCATATTTTATACTCTGCTATTCAAAAATAGCAGATAATATACAAGCGCGCTATGAGCTTGTAGATCTATTTTGAAAAAATCACGTTTTTTTTGCAAATCTTTGAATAAATATGTCTCTGGCACAAAGTATATATATCCCTGGAAGAAAATATTTTGAGATGGGGGTCCATGGCAATTCTCAACCTGTGGGCCAGGCAGTGACGGCTCGTCTATATGTGCGATGCGGGTGCACAAAAGGGACACAGGCAGACAGACGGATACATTGATCTCCATATATGGGCATAAAAGGAACACAGGCAGACAGACAGACAGATACAGAGATCTCCATAAATGGGCATAAAAGGGACAAAGCAGGCAGACAGACAGATGCAGACATCTCCATATATGGGCATAAAAGGGACACAGGCAGACAGATACATTGATGATGTCAGAGCGTGACATCAGCAGTCACATCAACAGTGTCAGCAGTGACAGAGTGTGACATCAGCAGCCATATAACCGACCACTCATCATGCAGTGACAACTCAGCCCTGATATCAGATAAGGCCTTAAGCAGCATCCGACGACAACATCCATATCGACTTGACACACGTCATCCCTCATCCGACCGACTTCACTAAAAACAAGTCTTCAGTGAGCACCGAATGCGACCTTTCCAGAACCTCTCCACAGTAAAAGAAGATGGCGCTATACTGCTGGGGAGATAGACAAGATGGACAACAGAAGGCCTTAACCCCTGTCCAGTGGTCATGGAGCAAACCTGAAAAACTCGTCAGCATCGCCTGCGGGAAGCAACACACTTTATTTCTCACTGGTCACGGCAATGTTTTGTCACATGGAAACAATTCCAAAGGACAACTTGGTAGAGGGCACATTTCCAATCCAAAGTCACCAGGACGTGTGGAGGGTCTTAGTGATGTCGTGGCAGTTGCTTGTGGTAAGGATCACAGTCTAGCTCTGACCCGCTTTGGGGTTGCGTTTGCCTGGGGGGCAGGAAGTGATGGACAGCTGGGTGTATGTCCCAGTTGTCTGTCCAAACTTCAAACACCAAGGCCTGTTCCCATGCCACTGGACATCGTGGTGGTGCAAGTTGCCTGTGGAGACTCCCATTCTTTGGCCTTAACTCTAACGGGAGAAGTCCTCTCATGGGGCTTGAACAGTCACGGTCAGTTGGGTCTGGGGAAGGACATTGCACTGCAGCCAACACCCGTCCCAGTGCTCTCTCTTACTGGGATAGCAGTGAGCCGGATCTCAGCAGGAGGATCACACAGTCTGTTCCTCACTCTTCCAGGCTTGGTGTACTGCTGTGGTGCCAACAAAGACGGCCAACTTGGGCTCAACAGGGTAGACGAGAGGGGCAGGTTCAATGTCTGTGCCGTACCTGCCCTCAGAACATTAGAAGTGTCCCGCATGAGCTGTGGAATGGCCCATTCTGCTGTTTTAACAAAGAATGGCAGGGTATTCACCTTTGGAGAGGGAAGCCAAGGTCAGCTTGGGCACAATTCCACTGCTAATGAACTGATACCCAGACAGGTACAGGGTTTTGATGGCCCTGCCCTACAGATTGAATGTGGCAGCTACCACACTCTGGTGTTGGGGTCCTCTGGCCAGCTGTGGTCTTTTGGAAGTGGGGGGGAAGGTCAGCTTGGAACTGGTAACCGTCTGGAAGGCAGCTTGACACCCAATCTGGTACAACTGCCGCGGCCCATTGATGAAGCAGAAGACATCGTTATAGCATCTGGGTGGAATACAAACTTTGCTTGTGCTGCATCTGCTGAGAACTATATAAACTATAAGGACTTTATATATAATGTTAGGATATTGAATTTGCATTTGGAGAAGCCAATCGGGAGGTTAGACAAGATGAAGCTGCAGAAATGGCTGGCAATGGACAAACCCGACGAAGAGGCAATTGTGTCTGTACAGATGATGTTTTTTAACAGTTCATCCCTTGTTGCACACTTCACAAAACACAGTGGCCCGCCACCATCAGCTACAAATGCTTTAACAGTGGACGTTGACACTGCTGCCCAGACATTTGACCAGTTGCTGCGAGTACCATGGTTCAAAGAAAGCGTAAAGTTTGAAAATCTAATCAAAGGGCTCATGGCTTCAAGAGCTGTCCTGAGATCACCAGATATCTTCATGATTCTTCTGACATGTCCACTTCTCCAAGAAGAGGAGAACATCATGAAAATCGTGGTGCCCCTGGCAGTCTGTATAACAGAGCTGAATGAGCAGACCTTAGAAACACTAAGAGGCTGGTGGACTTCACTAACGCCCTCAAACTCGAGGAAGCCCATCCTGTTGTTCAAAAAGGCCCTGTCCTTCATGCTGAAAAGTGGTCATTTGCACACTAACAACCTAGGGATCAAATACCTGCTTGAGGTCCTCAAACTGTTCTACAAAGCAAACAAATCTGGGAAGTCCCCAAAGCTCCCACTGAGTACCTTTTATGTGGAGGTAATCCCACTTTATGTGAATCCACATGAAGATGTATTTTCTTGGCGTCAGTGTGCAAGGTGGGAAGATGAAGAGACGCCAGCCATCTTTTGCCGCTACCCATTTCTGTTAACCCCTCGTTTGAAGCTTGCACTCTTTGATGTTGATTTACACAGATCAACGATATACACACACCATTTTGACAACTTGTCTTCATTGTGGCCTGCTGGAACATCGCCAGATATCCCAGACGCTACCCCTACCCAAGACTTACAGCTGAAGGTGAGACGGACACACCTTGTGGAGGACACCTTCAGACTACTAGGTGCAGCTGGCCACAGATCTTTCCGGAGTAAACTAATGGTGCAGTTTGAGAAGGACTTGAAGCTGACTGAAGTCAACAGAAGAGATTTTTTCTTCCATGTGTTTGACGAGTTGATGGCTCCTGAATCCCAGATGTTCATGTACAATGAGACCCAGACACTAGCCTGGTTCCCCTCCAAGCCTAGAGTTGAGGTGAAGAGCTACTACCTGTTTGGGGTCCTCTGTGGCATGGCTATGATAAACAACATCATCAACCACCTGCCCTTCCCATTAGCCCTCTTCAAGAAGATGCTGAACATCAAACCCTCATTGGACGACATGGAGGAGTTTGAACCTGGAGTTGCAGAGAGTTTGCGTTGCATCTTGGAGGACTACACTAATGACAATGCCTTCAATGACATTCTGATGACTTTCACGGCTCAATGGGACGGCAGAGATGTTGAACTTGATCCAAAAGAAAAAGGAAAGTCTGTCACAAGCTTAAACAAGAAGGAGTTTGTTGATGCCTATGTCAACTATGCATTCAACACATCTGTGGGGAGAGTGTTTGAGGAGTTCAAGAGAGGCTTCTACAAGGTGTGTGACAGAGATGCAGTGGAATTATTCCAACCAGATGAGTTACAAGAGGTGATGGTGGGACGAGAACACTATGACTGGGACATGTTGAAGCAGAACACTGTGTATGAAGGGGAGTATCACGCCAATCATCCCAACATTATCAACTTCTGGGAGGTGTTTGAAGAACTGACAGACGATCAGAAAAAAGGCTTCCTTTTATTTGTTACAGGTTGTGAACGTGCACCTATTGTGGGTATGAACGAGATTAAGATGAAAATTGCTGTCCGGCCTCAGTCCACCGAACTACATTTCCCAGAATCCCTCACCTGTGATTCCCTGTTACTACTGCCCACCTACCAGAAATACCCAGCTAAGAGGACACTACACAACAGGCTTATGGTAGCCATCAACCATAAGAGAGGCTTCTGGATGGAAGGATGAAATATAGAATAAGTCAAATCACAGCCAGGGTCATTGAGAAAACACATGATGGAAGCTAGCTACTCTTACAGTAAACCAGCCATTTGACACTCCGGTTAGAACTGCAAATTCACTCCCAATCTTCTACCGTAAACTGAAGACTAATTATACGAGTCATTTCTACAGAACAATTGATAGATTATGGATCAGAGCTGTATTGATAATTTGAGGGGAAATATGTCCTTTGGAATAACATATCGTCTCTGTTGGGTAGAAACCTCATATGTCCAAAACTGTTACATTTCAGGATTCAAATGAAAAAATAGCAAAAGTAGCAGATCTACAAGCTCAAAACGAGCTTGTGGATCTGCTACTTTCGATGCTTTTGTGTGATGCTGTAGTATGATCAAGTAGGGCATTCATTTATGAAAAAACACAAAAAGTTCAAATATGGAAATGAGAGGTTTCTGCCCGACAGCAACGATCCTATCCACTGTCCTACATCAGGATTGAGCATGGAGTAGCTACTGGACACAGATTTCATCCAGACTGCATCCTCATCAGATGTAAGACTGGTAGGCTATTGTGTTCTTCAGGTGTTTCCTCCATACGCATGCATGCACAAACACAGTATGCATAGACAGGTGTCACAGGTCTCTCTTAAATATGAGACCCAGTCCCTTTTTTCAGTAAAAACAAACACTAGATGAGGGTCTCACTACTTGACTGTTTCAATCATCCTGAAATATAATAATTATGAAGTAACCAGGGTCTCACTATACAGTTTGGTGAGGGTTTGAGCTATACTGAAATAGGCTATAAATATGAAGTGGAGTGTTTGAACGATACTGAAATAGGCTATAAATATGAAGTGGAGTGTTTGAACGATACTGAAATAGGCTATAAATATGAAGTGGAGTGTTTGAACGATACTGAAATAGGCTATAAATATGAAGGTGAGAACTATACCATTGGATGACGGTTTGAACTTACTGAAATAGGCTATAAATATGAAGTAACAAGGATCTCACTAAACTGTGAACAACCCTCAAATATACTGTAAATATGAAGTGTGTCCGGATCTGAGTTGTCCGTCCACAATGCCATTTGAACATCCAATTTGCTTCACTCTTAATTAAATTCCTGACAATCAAAATTGTTGTAGCAGTGTGCAGATCTCGACCAATAAAAATAGTTTGGGTGAGGGACATGGCCACAAAACCATGCTAAAAGAGACAAGGCGAGCAAATATTTGATGGTTGGACGTCATCGCTTCACAACGCGTTGTCACTCTGACTGACTGAGGTCTGGTTGAAACACATTTTGTCTCGCTCGCGTCGCTGTACGTTTGTCAGGATGGGGTGTGAGACGCAGGCCCCGTCTAGACGACAACGGGCTCTAAAGAAAACGGCAAAATAAAATATGAGATGTGGCTTCCGTTTAGACCACAACAGCGTTTTCGGGGGTTGAAACCACAACAACGTGAAACCCCCTTCCAGAGTGGAGATCTTTGAAAACGCTCCGCCTCGCGTCTCCATGTACTGTAGACATGCAATACGGGGGAAATAGCAAAACGTGACATTATGGCTATTACATCGGTGTAAACAAACAGCTGTGATAGGAAGTAGAAGGGAAGTGGTTCTACGCATGCGTGACTGGTCTATCTGGCAGCGTGTCTCACCAGCACCGAGCCACCTGGCGTGCACCCTACAGCGTTTTCAATCACTTTCAATCCGTGTAAACGCAGAATTTAAAAAGTGTAAACCCAACGGCACTTTGTCGTTTTCTGTTATGATCGATCGTTACCGTGTAAACGTAGCCGTAGTGGGACAACAGACCTAGTTTGAATACCCCTGGAAAGCATCTAAGCTTTGACCCATAGGAGAGATTCTGAGCACAGGCTTACTCCATGGGGATGCGGAACTGGGCCGTGTCTGCAGGCTGCTCCTTCCCCGGCCGCACCAGGGTCAGGAACCAGTTTGGTCTGAAGATCCTCAGCTGGGGGTCTCCCAACTGGTAGATTGGGTACCTGGACGGGGAACATGAAACAGAACATCAGCATATCACTTTTCAGGCCCGACCCCCCCAAAATAATCATATTTGAACTGCAAAAAACAAACCATGTCAGTCTCTGCCTTTATACTGTAGTAAAATGTAGAAATGATAGGGGTGTGTGTGTGTGTGTGTGTGTCTCAATTGTGTGAGGGACGCTGTACGCATTTACGCACGTGTCATTCCATTGATTACAGTATATCCCCAGACGTCACGGTCAGGAGGATCAACAACATTGATCTAAAGATAACTAATGTGTCCTCCTGTGTCTGTCTGTCCATTGATTGCTACTGCGCTCAGTGCGCTGCCAAGAGCAGGCAGTTAAAAGGGGGAGGGACCTTTGGATGCATTCGTGTGCAAAAATAACAGATCTTCAAGCAAAAAACTTGTCTTTTTGGACTTGTCGCCAAATCTTCAGTCATCAAATCAATTTCTCTGTTTAGCTTGTTAATGGATGAAATTACAACATTTACCCATAATGTTCCCATGCTAGTAAAGCCTGATAAAAGTATCAAACTCCCTGTTAAAGTGCACCAGAATACAGGAAATTACATATGCTCTGTTAAAAGGTTTCTCTCCACCTACCACCAGTTTCTGCTTTAAAATGACTTGATTTCATTATTGAGGGTTAGTTTCGGAATATTGTAGCACACCCACCCAGTGCAGATGTACCGGGTTGGGGATTACAACTGGTATGTTGCACTGGGTGCAAGCAATATCAAGTACAATAACGATGAATACAAAAATACATTTATTTGGCATGCAGTGGTGACTCCATGGCTCGATAAAATAATAATAACGCCACGCCACCAAATCTCACTCCAAGGTTTTCTGAAAAGTTGGCAGCCCTGCCATTATACTACTGGGGTGGGAAGATCCTTTTCAATAAGGATATTTAGGTGATTTTACTAGAAGTGGCCAGTGTCATAAAGAGCTGATTTAGGAAAATTACATTTTCCTAAAAACATTACTTAGATGGCCCGGACCGCTGGCTAAGTGGTCCAGTGACCTAGGCTCCAATGCGCGTTGCAGGTTCGAATCTCGATCCGGACGAACTTTGCTGAGTGTCACTCCCCATCATTCTCTGCCCGTTTCCTGTCTATATCAATAAAAGGCACAAAAAGCCAAAAACAAATCTTTAAAAAAGAAAATGACTTATACCATTATTTTAGGAAGGTGACGGTATGTCACTTAATTTTCCCTGTGTTTACATAACAAAACAATAAATACATTTGTCCCTGCTTCACTACATATTGTAGAAAATTAGCTTTTTAGACTTGTTTGACAGCACCATCTATCATCAGTGTCGTGTAAATTGATGTTCTTTGGTTTGTTGACTTATATTTTCTATTAATATGTTGGATTCATGATAATGTGAATTTTCAAAGATTTAATCACTTAAACCCTCAACACTAAGTAAACTCTTCTGCACCAAACCTCTCCACTCTCCAACGCCAATTGCAGCGTGAGGCGTAGTGTGCTTGTAGATCTGCTATTTTTGACTAATGTCTAGGGTTCAAGTGGTTAATGTAAAAAAAATAAGTTCCAATCACACAAAGGTTTGGAGATCCCCCTGTAATGACTCTGAGGACCCCCTGGGGGTCCAGGACAGCCGGACCCCCTGAAGACCCCTGCCCTAGTGCAGTGGTTCTCAACCTTTTCAGGCCGCGACCCCCAAAAATAATCATATTTGAAATGGGGACCCCCCAAAATAATCATATTGAAACTGGGGACCCCCACCCTGAAAAACACTTGGAATTGTAGGAGTTGAGGCATTACATTTAGTTTGACTCAGGTCCCACAGATAATAAATATTGTGAAAACAGCAGATCTACAGCGTTGTGAGCTTGTAGATCTGCTGTTTCCCCCCAAAATACTCTTTCTTATATTATTTGACAATTTGGCCAATGTTTGACCAGTTTTTATAGTATAGTTTGTTGATTACTTTTGATGCAATAATGGTCTTTTTTTCTGTTCTTTCGTTTTTTATTAGGTATTAAAAATGTCTTAAAAGTCGACCCACAGGTTGAGAGCCAGTGCCCCCTACTATAACCCAATCTCACTCAACAGTCAAGTTACAAGTAGGTGCTCTGTCTTTGGCACCAACCAAATGCACACATCAAAATAAATGTTAGCTGGCTAATAGCTACAGCTGACTGTAGTAGTCAACCAACCACAGAGCAACGGGTTTTATGTCTGCAACGGCTGTCTTGCGACGAAACGTAACGTTATTAAATCAGACAAAAAGTCACGGTTGTTGTGTAATAACAAATAACTACATAGTTTCCAAAACAAACCAGCAGCTAGAGGGAGCTAAGGTTGCTAATACCAATAAAAGCCAACGTTATCTGGGTGAAAATGTACTAATTTGCCCGCAAACTCAGCACTGTACTGACCAAAAGTGTCACTTACATGAGTTTTCTGGACGTCCTGGCTGCCATGTCTGATAGTGAAGTCAGTTGTTGTGACCATAACACTTGAAAATGTTCTTTGTTGTTGTTCTTCTCAAGGACTAGCTGTCACTGGCTACACGTGTAGAGTTCTACTTCCGGGAGAAATCCCCTCCTACTGCGCACGCGCACTACTGCTTGTGTTATTACTGAGGGTTAGGTTATGCCATGGGTTTTGACCTTGAGAGAGAGAGAGAGAGAGAGAGAGAGAGAGAGAGAGAGAGAGAGAGAGAGAGAGAGAGAGAGAGACTACTGAGAGAGGGGGGGAGAGAGAGAGGGAGAGAGGGAGAGGGAGAGGGAGAGAGAGAGAGAGAGAGGGAGAGGGAGAGGGAGAGGGAGAGGGAGAGGGAGAGAGAGAGAGATGGGGGAGATCATAGAGTTAAACAATATTTAATTATGTTATATACTATATTCAATAAATAACTTTTTTTTGCTGTTTTCAAAAAATAATTGATACAGAATCAAATGTTTTATGGTCATGATTCACCAGAATCCTGTATGGCTTGGTTCCAGACTTACAATAAATAATATAGATATTTTCTGAAATCTCTATCGGAAAAATGTATAGAAAAAAGAAGGGGAAAAAAATAACACATTTACTTTCTCACTCAGACCCAATGAAGTGTCTCATTATTTTCTGTATAGTAGTGTGTATATCTGCCTGCCTCTTATATTTCATCATGATTTGTGTGCATGGGGTCCTCATCTTAAACAAGCGTAATGCTTAATGAGGGTTTCCAGTTTGGTAGACCTTGTATTGTGAATTTGTACTTCCATGTACTGTTATGTACTGTCATGTACTATTCTCATGTCTTTCTAAATAAACTACATCAATCAATCAATCAATCATTCAAGTCTAGACTCCAAGGACAACAAGAATGGTGGATAAGGTGGATTTCCTCTTTAACCACTTATGCCCTATTTTATACTTTGAAGTACGATGGTGATCTTCAACTTGTCATGACTCATGAATGAGTGATGCGTCGTGCACTTGTAGATTTGCTATTTTTGAAACTTTTTTAATTTTTATTTTAATTTATTATTATTATTATTATTATTATTATTATTATTATTATTATTATTATTATTATTATTATTATTATTATTATTGTTATCACATTTTGTTACATTTTATGAAAGTTTCTGAATAGTTTTCCTTAAATCAAGGGTACCTTTCAGGCCGCGACCCCCCAAGATTATCATATTTGAACTGGGGTCCCCCCACCCTGACAACAAGAATTGTAGGTATTACGACTCGGTTCCACATATGAATATTGTGAAAATAGCCAAACAAGCTCACAACGACTCACACTGCAAGGCGTTGTGAGCTTGTAGATCGGCTATTTTCACAATGTTTGCCTCTTTCTTGCTTAATATTTGACAATTTGGCCAATTTGGTTTTAAAAAGGGCTTAAAAGTCATTAAATTGTCACTTTAGAAATGTGCAGATACCCTGTACACACTTATACTGTATGTTGTTTTGTTTACTGTTGAGTGAGAAAACAATGTTGCACATTAAGCCAATCATGGCGACCCCCCCAAAATAATTTGGGGACCCCCCCCGGCCCCCAGTTTGGGAACCACTGCCTTAAATGACATGCCCAAAATAGGTCCAAGAGGTTGAAAGTGGTTAAGTGCAGTGCTGCTCTTGGTGTGAGCATTATTCTGGGCACATAACATCATACAATCAGCAGAGGGAGATATTGTCCCACTGCTGTGGTCTCCTCTGTCCTTCAGGCCCCAGGCTGTGTGCCCCATGCAGCACCTGACCTCACACCCACTACGACATGCCTGCCATGGGGGTAGAGGCATGATTGAAGGCCCCCGGAGAGGAACATGATCGAGGCCCTGGCTCAGCTGGTTCCGGGCTGGCATGGGCAGGATAGCTTTACAGCCCACACTGACAGCTCGCAGTATGCCAGCGAGGGAAGTTTCCACCCGTTAAGATGCCATACTGTGTGTGTGTGTGTGTGTGTGTGTGTGTGTGTGTGTGTGTGTGTGTGTGCGTGTGCGTGTGCGTGTGCGTGTGCGTGTGCGTGTGCGTGTGCGTGTGCGTGTGTGTGTGTGATTATTTTGTTGTTTTATGGTTAAAATAGATTTTTGAGTTAGCCTTACAATTAGGAAAAGATTCAGGTTGCGGTTAGGGTTAAGATGAGTCATTTAGAGAGGTTAGGTTTAGTGGTTGGGGTTAGAGTTTTCCATGTAGTTGTGTCACACACCGAAAAATAAGTGACACGTTGTACGCTTGTAGATCAGATATTTTCCAGATATTTTCCAGATATTTTCCAGATATTTTCCAGATATTTTCCAGATATTTTCCAGATATTTTCCAGATATTTTCCAGATATTTTCCAGATATTTTTAAAAATATTTGTAAAATATTTTCCAGATATTTTTAAAATATTTGTAAAATATGTTTTAGATATTTTCAGTGCCGTCCTAAAATGTCCTCATAAGTATAGTAATATGTGCGTGCGTGTGTGCGAGTGCTTGTAAAAGGGTGCGTGAGGCTACCAGCAACTGAAGCAATTATTGTTGTACAGTCTTTGCTTCGTTTACTGGCTGACAGATATAATTCATTTAATTCTGACGCAACTCCTGTACATCAGAGCATCTATTCAGGTTTATCTCCCGTTTAAAAGTGCATGTGCTATTTTTACCTTCAGGAAATCCTTCTATACCACTATACTACCAGTTGATATAGTTGTTTACTTGTTTGTGAAACACTTCATGTGACACCTGATATGAGAGTGCATGAGTGAAATCCTCGGTGTTAATTTAACTCTGACAGTGTACCAATGTAACAGGTCCGTTTTCTTACATTTGTACAAATGGATACATTAACAGTGAGGATTTCACATTTAGATTCACTGGGGAATTTTGAGGAAGGTTACTTTGTCGGAACAGTAACAGATTACTACCAATTTGAAATACTCTAATGTGTCATTTAAACTCAGTAACCTATTGCTTTTGAATTAGCCTACTTTGGCTTCAAACTCCATATGAAGTTAAACAGGTGACATATTACAACGAAGAATATATTTTCGACCACTTTAAAACATAAAAAACGAAATAGTAAAGAATAGTTGATCAGCTATTTTCACCGTACGACAGTACTGTAGATGCAGGCTTGTGATTCTTACTTAACTACTTCCATCCAGGCACACTTGAGCAAGGCACTCAAATAGCACTGATAATGTAGTAGCCTACTTATTAATCCCGTGGGGGAGCACCCAGCTGGTGGTTGATCAGGTGCTCAAATTGAGTACTTGGGCAGGAGCAGTTACGGGTAAAGTACCTTAATCATGGACACCTCGACAGATAGCCAGGGGCCGGGATTTGAACCTGGCACATTCTGTTTCCCAGGCAGCCTCTCAAGCTGGACAAAACCTAAGACTGTCGCCTGTGCGTAACTGATTTTTACTATAGTACTATACTATACTATACTACACTTTTAATGTGTTTAGGACTTCCATTCGGACTTCTAAGCAACGTACTGACATGCACTATACTGAATACACTACAGGCCTCTTTTAATTACAAGATACTGATTTTAACCCTGCTGCTTTCTCAGGCTTTTTGTGCTCATCAGCCTCATCTTGTTTTCCTTTCTTTACTGCTAAATGTTTTATTTTGCTCCCTGAGCTGCAAACGTGAAAGCCTGCATAAGCAAGAGTTTCACCTCACTGCTACCTGTAATTGTGTTGTGACAATGATTGATTGATTGATTCAGTTATGTCCGCCCTGTATGAGCAGCACCTAAGTGTGAATGTGCCTAAAAAGCCAAATACAAATAAATAAAAACATTGTTGCTGTAATCTGATTAGTGCGGTATGTGTTAACTGCTGAAGAATATTGCAATATTACATGTCTTACGTAATGTAATCTGTAACAACCCAAAGAGGGAGGTATTAAAGAGGTGGTGCCATGTTTTTGCACTTTTTCTGTTTTTCATGTGTCTATGAGGTTGATAGAACTTCATTAAGCCCCCCGGTGGTGTTTTTATGGTGTTTTATGTCTTCTCTGACTATTTGGAGTTTTTTCCTGGAGGCTGAAACCTTGAGGGTCAAATGTGCCAATAGAGAAACAGCGCTTTAGTGACATCACAAAGCCCACACCCTCCCCCTCATTATCATAACACAACAGGTGTGGGCATGAGAAGGAGGAGGGACTAGGACAGGTGGGTGGTGCTAAGGTGGTGGAGGAGGTGCTAAGGTGAGAACCAGGTATACTTAATGCACTGGTGGGTGTGTCTACATAAAAACAACATTTTAACACTTACTGTACACTTTTTTTTTGTTGAAAAAAATCCTTACATAATAATAATACCTTATGATCAGGTTTTAGGGTTGAAAAATATCATGGCACTCCATCTTTAAGATCACAAGACTTGATTGATGAGGGTGTACAGTCAGTACCTAGGGTTGTAGCCAGAAGTGTCAAGCGTGTGTGTGTGTGTGTGTGTGTGTGTGTGTGTGTGTGTGTGTGTGTGTGTGTGTGTGTGTGTGTGTGTGTGTGCGTGTGCGTGTGCGCGTGCGCGTGCGCGTGCGCGTGCGCGTGTGCGTGTGCGTGTGCGTGTGTGTGTGTGTGTGTGTGTTGACCATATACTTATGACCCTCTCTCTCTGCCATCTTGGCCTTGGACCTGCAGCTACTGTGTCTGCAGTAGTACCTTGGTCAGGGTGTTAATGTTTAGTGAGGCGGGCCCAGCCGGGTCAGACCATAGATGGGTTTCCGCGCGACGTCATCACAGAGCAGAGTGCGCAATCTGCGCATGCTTGGGGTAGAACGAACCGGAAGCGCCCTTCACTCTGTTGTTTTGTTCGGGATTTAGATAGGCATAATGCTGCTATTATAGGCATAATAGGCATAATGCTGCTATTATATACAAACAGATCCAACTTCCGACAAATCATTTTTATTGAGTAAAGAAGATATTACAAACTGCATAATTTAATCTACTTTCATTAAACCCGGTGAAGACCATTTCTTTTATGAATGTACAATGGCCAGAGCTGCTGCGGGTAATAGCGCCCTCTACAGGCTCGTCCCTCCACTGCGCGCGCATCATCCTCTCATGTTTACAAACAGGAAACCCATCTATACCAGACCAGGCAGTGTAAATTATATTCCCAAGCTGTTTAGCACAGTAGTTCTCAAACTTTTTGTGTGGCAAGGACCCCCATCTGAAAAGGTTTAGTGCCAGGGACCTCCAGAAGAGAGGATTTGTGTTAAACAATTATCAAGCTAGCTGTGAGCATGTAGATCTGCTATTTTTACATACCCAACATATAAATGGATAAAGTGGTTAAGATGATTGTGATGCTATGTTATAACTACTTCTGCTGGGGACCCTTGGAACCCCCCCCAAGGACCCCTGGGGGTCCCCGGACCCCACTGAGAACCATTTTTTGGCGCATAGAGGTTTAGTGTAGACCCGGAACCGGAAGCAAGTTTAGTCATGGGCCCGCCCTTCTCACCTCTGCTTGGCTTCCTACTAGAAAGGGGGGCAGGGCCAGGTTGAAATAACATCCAAAACCCCAACAGAGCAGTGACTTTGATAGCTCACTGCATTACAATGGTATGCCCACGTGTTGTACATCTTGGGTTTTAATGCTCTTTTAATTATCTATTCCCAAGCATGTCCCGACACATTTTAGTCTTAAATTAGGGTTAGGTGTAATTTCTTGTGAGGTTAAGTTTAGGATTAAGCTTATGTCTAGGCGTAGCTGCTAAAATGCGCCAAAGAAATTGCACACAAGGAAGAACTGTCAATCACAGCGACTAATGGCCAATCACAGCGCGTCTTCGCTAAGCTGCCTTGGGAATGGTTTTGCTGGCGGCCAGACCCAGGCCAGGCCAGGGTCTAGGGGGGAGAGGTGGGGGACAGCAACATGAACCGGCTCAACCTTCAGCCGAAGGTCTGGTCTCACACTGTTGTCCAACTCTGCCATTTATAGATGTGACACGAGCCTGTTTGTTAGCTCAAAACAGTTGGGCTCTTTGATGGAAAACGAATCGTATTATCTAATTTCATTGGCTGTGACACTGTGGGACTGTCATGCGGATGTGAATGCAATTAGTGGAGTTATATTCCCTTTCACATGACCTTGGCCAAAAAAATTTAGTCATTCTTATTGCTTTCAAGATGTTGCGGTTTTGATTTGTTTTATATGTTCTCTGTAATCTCTGTAAGTTGTCCCATAAATCTATTACGTATTTGTACACTATGTGATAAACAAAACAATCAGTGTGCACGCATCATTGACATCATTGACATCATTGTCGTTGTTTGTATGTGAGTGTGTTGTGTGTTTGGTGGTGTGTGTGCATCCATGCGCGTGTGCGCTTGCTAGAGTGTGTGTATACAGTAAACCCTTCAGTGTTCATTTATCCATTGTAACTCAGAGAATGTACAAATGTAACCAAAAGGACCCTATGGGTCCATTTGTACACTCTCAAAGTTAAATGAACACTCAGGGTTTCACAGTGTATGCATTTGAGTGGAATGAGGGGTCGGGTCTGGGGTAGTGGAAAGTGCCTGGTTGTGTGACAGTATAAGGGGGGAAAGTGAGAGAGAGAAAGAGAGAGAGAGAGAGAGTGAGTGAGTTAGCTAATGGGAGGGATGTGGATAGACGGAAACTGCTCATTCTACAGCAGGATTGTCCCGCCAAGTGCGGGCGCTGGGGCCACATGGAAACTCTCTCCTCTCCTCTCCTCTCCTCTCCTCTCCTCTCCTCTCCTCTCCTCTCCTCTCCTCTCCTCTCCTCTCCTCTCCTTTCGTCTCGTCTCGTCTAATCTCCTCTCCTTTCGTCTCGTCTCGTCTTTTCTCGTCTCGTCTCGTCTCGTCTCATCTCGACTCGTCTGGTCTAATCTCCTCTCCTCTCCTTTCGTCTCGTCTCGTCTCGTCTCGTTTTGTCTCGTCTAGTCTCAACTCGTCTAGTCTTGACTCGTCTCCTCCAATCTCCTCTCCTCTCCTCCTCTTGTCTCCGTCAGCGTCATAGTGTCGGTATTGAATGTCCTAGTGAAGAGAAGAGGGAAATGGTAAATTGAACATCCAGATGCGAAGATGGAAACGTTTGTCAGATTAAATGAATTGTTTTGCTTGTAAAGAGACCAGTGTTGAAGTTTTTTTTGTTTTGTTAGATTTTTGCTTTTGCTTTTTCCATCCGAAGCCATTTCATCCATCTGAAGCCATTTCACCTTTCTATGAAGGATCATTTATCCATGTGTGTTTAGAACATCTGGAGTTTAACCCTGTTAATGGGTTCAATCTCAGTAGCGTTTCTACAGATAGACAGACAGACAGACATTTGCCTATTATGACATGAAAAAGAGAATGTGAGCACTCGTCAGTAGAATTGTTCACAGTTCATGTTTATCGGGTGCACGATTCTGCCAGAAACAATATCTTTGAAAAGATCACCAGCACTCACTTGGTCCTTTTAGGATCTATTATTTATTGAAAAGCCTCAGCACAGATCAAACACGACGTACGTTTCGGCCTACGGCCTTCCTCAAGCATAGATGTATGTCCTCGGACCAAGTTACAATAGCCTACCTACAGAGACAGGTGGTAGAGAACATGACCAGTGACCCAATGACCGGGTGGGACATCAAGACTGACTCAGATTGATGGTTCCAGGTCAAACTCAGGGCGGTTGATCATGCCAACGGCAGCTTGGAAACTGGTGTTGTCTAGGAACGGATACAGGACCAGTACTGTAGGGTGTGTGGGGATGTTATGTGTGTATCACAACCCGGGATCAGGGAAGAAATGTGTTGGGAGAGCCAGTTATGTTTTTGGATAGCAGCTGTTTATAAAAGCATGTGTGTCCTTCTGTTGACAGTGTCTAACAGACGTTTCACAGGCAGAGATAATTGTATATGTACTGTAGCCTTAGTTGTCTGATATCTAACGGGATATCGACCACATAATATATCGTTGCTGTTTTTCACGTTTTTTCGTAAATTAATGCCCTACTTGATCATACTACAGCGTCACACAAACGCATCAAAAGTAGCATTTTGTGCTCATGTGCCCGGCTCAATCGAGGTTAAGCTGAATCAACACTTGTACTTTAATTGCAAACAGCTCCCAACCAAAAGTAAATGATTGTTTTCACTGCAAGTTTAAACGTTGCGACTTTCAATGTTTAAACATTATTCAAATGACGCATGCAGTCAATTGACCTGACACACAGAACACAAAATGTCTTGGCCCCTCATAGTCCCCACTCCTAATTAAAGTGCTGCCCCTTGCCACCACCACCCCACTGAATGTGCAGAACCCGACAAATAAGTGGTGATCCGGTTCAGGTCAGATTCCTCTTGTTTTTTTTCACGTTCTGTGTTCACACTCTCCAAGGGAGCGGGTGCATGCCACGCACAAGTCCTCTGCCTATTTATAGCCTGAGGGACGGAACTTGGGGAGGATTGGAGGGGGGGCAGCAATCTGGATGGCGTGTAAATTTAGACCCTCCCCCTGGATGTTCCGTTGATGTCATAGACCTGACCCCTGACCGAGGATCCGGGCTGCCACAGGGTCCATGTTGCACTTGAATTTCAGGTGTTGTGCACACACACACAAGCACGCACGCACAGCCACACACACACACACTGTGCGATAGCCACCGATCTCGAAAGGTGCTGTAGTTGGAGTTTGGGTGATTAGATGTAGTCCTCACACTGGTTCCCACAGCCTTATCCAGTGTCTCTCTCCCTGCCAGAGTTATGTGGTGGATTGGGTGTTGGGGGGCATGGGGGGCCTGGGGGTGGGGGTGCTGTCATGCACAAACTGGGGCAGGGGCAACTGATCTTCAAGGTATGTCAACTGACACCCGGGATATCTGGTGCACTGCTGCAAATTCAACCCTGCTGCAAGACCTTAACCTGCAAACATCACAGCATTGTTAACTTCTTCAAGCTCACGTTATGTTACATCTCTGGGATCTTTTAGGTCTAAAGTTGCCATTGTGTGATTTTGTTACCCCTGACCCCAATGGAGGCTTGTTGGGAGTCATGGGGCAATACCACCAAAACAGACTGACTGGAAATTAGAGGTTTGAAGTCTCATAATCTAAAACCAGAAAGTTTGGTTTTAGATTACGCCAAGCTTCAATGATTATTGAACATGTAACTACTTAACCCTATACTTAGTTATACGACGGACAGTTCACAACTGTGGGTTATTTTTTGGGGTTACTGTGGGACAATTTTTTGACAATAATGGCATGCCCAAAAATAAATCAGGTTGAGGGTGCATGGTCAATAATTATACATGCTGCAGCAGAGACACTTCCCTATAAATCTGCAGGATTAATTATAACACAGATCATGTCTATGGATTATTGATTGGCACCATGCAGAGGCAGTTTGTGTCAAGCAAGCAGAATGACACCACTTCAACTAAATTGTGACTTGGTGGCGACTGGTGCAGACACAAATGCCTGTTGACAGTCCAAATGCCACCTTCCACCAATCACACCGCCACCCCGCTACCCTTGAGACACTCGTAAACAACATTCCTGCCCTGAAACGTTTCTACTGCATAGACGTAGCGTGCAGCACCTTAACACTTACCCGCCATCAACAATGCAATTATTTAGGTCAGTTTGTCTGTCAGTGGAACATGTGTATAGCTACAGTATAGACCTATGGGACCTATATGCAATTAGAGTAGGCTACAGACGGGGGAAAAAGCATACCTCGCGTAAGAGGGAAAAAATCTGTTGGTCATTAAAAGTTTCCTATGTGTATAATAACCTCATTTACACTTCACGACTATATTTGTACTTGTTTGAAGGTGTTTGGTGAAATTAAGAGCTCAAATGCGCCGAATACAAAAACGCTCGCCCCAAAACACAGTCGCCCGGGGCAAATCCGGTGGTATTCACCTGGTATCTCTAAACGTAACCTCAGTAAACTATGCCTAAAGCTAAACCTAACCTTATTCCTAAACGTAACCTCAGTAAAAAAAATATGCCTACCCCTAAACTTAATTCTAACCTTATCCTCAGTAAAACAAATACAAGAATACAAGAACCACTAGTCCGTAAAAAAAAATGGGGTCGAGCGTGTTTTGGGGCGAGGCTTCCGGTTAACATGCAATGCGCCACATGGAAAGCGTTTACGCACAGACACATTTTACGCACAGTCCCAGTTCGTTCACGTGAAAACAAATCGTCATCACTGACGATCAAATACTTGCGCTTTGTGTCATTATTTCCATGTCTTTTCAAAGAGTGAGTAGGCTATAGCATATTGATAACATTTTGGAACTCGCGCAGCTTTGTATTGTGCCTAAAACACAATACGAGTTCGACTCACAAATGCTATATGTCACACACAGTAAAATCCTCGGGTTCAAATGGACCCTCCATTTGGTTCCATTTTGTACACTCTCAGAGAGTTAAAACAACACTCTAGGGGTTTTCAACCCTTTTCATATCAAGGTCCATTATTTGTTCGGCATTTGAGCCATGGACCACCATTTGATGAGATTTAGACTCTCAGACCCAAAACTTAGAATATTTTGTTATCTTTTGATACGATTTTGTCCACAATACCATGCTGTATTGATGTCACTGTGGTCCCATAGGAGAGATAACAGGCAAACGTTGATCGAAAAAAATAAAATAATAATTAAGTAATGCAATAATTTTATTTTAATTTTTAACAATAATTTAACTCTTGAGAGTGTAAAATGAAACCAAATGGACCCGTAAATGGTTTCATTTTACACTCTCAAGAGTTAAAGATCTATAGGGTCCATTTGGTTTCCAACTCTCCATCATTTAGCATGGGGACCACTTGGAACCCCCTCAAGGACCACTGGTGGTCCCCGGACCACTAGTTGAGAACCACCAGTGGTCCGGGGGACCACCAGTGGTCCGGGGGACCACCAGTGGTCCTAGAGTCTAGGATGTTACAGTGCAGAGAATGCACCAAAGGAGGCAATGCAGTCTGGAGCATGCAACAGCGCAGGGCGCACGGACGGGAGCGAGGCATGGGTCACTCCCTCCCCGGCTGTCTGTCTGTGGCCCTCTGCGGGCTGCGGGACTCTAGTCTCTGCCAAACCCACCGGCTCCTCATCACGAGTCCCTCGTCTCTCTACCTTTCTGAAGAAACACAGTCTAGTGTAACGTTACGTCAGAGCCGGACAAAAAGTGCAGGGCAAGCAAAGTCAGCGTCTTAGGAGCTATTCTAGGGCATATGCTGCCAAACCCGGCTTTGGGGGCTGCTGATCAGTGCTCTGCAGCGGCCAATGCAATTACAAACCAACACTTTTTAAAGCAGCAACAGCATGTGGTAAGTCAAATTAGTCAAATATTCATTGATACTTTTCTCTCCATTGGGGATTACACTTTTTTTTGGGGACAGTTTTCTGCACATGACAGGTATCTGTTACTTCCAACATTTTTCACTTTTTAAAGCAACAGCATGTGGTAAGTGAAATATTCATTGATCACTTTTCTGTCCGTTGGGGATTAATACATTTTTTGGACAGTTTTCTGCACATGACAGGTCTCTGTTACTTCCAAAATTGCGCAAAAACAGCGGTTGGACGGTTCAGTATAAGGATAAAAGTAAGGCTATTTGACTCTATAGCCTCACTTTGCAAAACACAATGACATGATGAGACACCACCATAGGTTTTTAACCCAAAGCGATTTCTTCAACGTTTTTTGTTTGATTTGATCCTTGCTCACCCACCACTTTAAAAACAAAAATAAAAAAACAACATGCCTCACGCACGAAATAGGAACCCTAGCCCCATCCCAGAGGTAACGTGGGACACGGGACTGAAGGAGATGAACGAAACATGGAAGGGAGCTATAGCCTGCCTCGGGGTCGCCGTCTTCTTCGTCATGACCATCGGGATCATATACTGGCAAGTGGTGGACCAGCCCAACAAGAACTGGATCCTCAAGGGGACGTTCAGCGGACTGATCTGGGAGAGAAGGAGCCAGTCCCTGGTCATCCAGACCCTGGCGGAGGACAGGACCTACGTGGAGATCGACGTCGGGAACGTGGGGATCGACGCCGACACCGAGGTGCCGTTCGTCCGGAACCTGTGCTGGCTGAACAAGACCGAGTTCTGCTACACGTGGGACTCGGTGGCGGAGGTGAAGATCTCGCTGGACGCGGACGAGGAGACGGAGACGGAGTGCTACAGCATGAGCTGGACGCCGGTGCACTGTCATGTGGAGCTCAAGGTAAAGGGGGGTCCCGGGGGGTCCTTCTCCTCCGCGTGCACGGCTAGGGTGCACCGTTGTGCCATAAATCAGTGACTTCTCAAAGTGGGGTTGAGGGGGTTCCAGGGGTCCCCAATAAAATGTGTCGCATGACTCGCATCAAAACCAATGTAAGCACTTTCACCCTACATCGACTAAAATAGCAAATAGCAGATGTTTGTAGCTCGTAGATTTGATATAAGAAAAGGAATATTACGAAAATATAATATATTTTAATGACACAAATCTTGTATGGGTACCTGGCACAAAGAATTGTCAGACAAATATTAATTTGGCCATTTTGGGGGTCCTTAATTGGCATGAAAAAGTTTGAGAACCACTGCAAATATTTCCACTGGATGCAACATAAATAGTTTTAACCAACTTAGACTTTTTATGTAACTTTTGTACTTTGATCAATATTATTTGATATAATAGGCAGAACAATTTTGCACAAGATTTGTATTTAGTTGGTCATTTGGGGTTATTGTAGACTAATCCAATTATATGCATTTGGCAAGTTGTAAAATGCGCATTTTTGCAATTATGTAAAAAAAAAAGAAAGAAAGAAAAGAATAGGCTACTTATTGCATGTCACGTTACGTGACAGTTACCAAATGTAGTTTAGCTGGTTTCGCCACTTATTCTTGTCAGCCATTGGCTCAAGTGCGCACGCCTGGACAGATTAGTAGGCCTATGTCTTTGTTCCTTGACTAACAATTCTCCACCTGAAAACATGGCTGGTCACATTCGTTTTTTCCTCTTACATGCACAAACTGTACTTTTCTCCGGCTTAATAAGTATCAAAGTGCCACTTAAACTATGATGTTCTGAAAGGTTAATCTGTCCCCATTGGAACATTCCTGGGAATAACACCCCGTCATGTGGCGTGACTGGACACAGAAAAGC